>NC_140565.1:28105505-28400505 GCF_057381845.1 Rhamphochromis longiceps | reverse complement strand
GGGACACAGCCTTTTATTGTCTCAACAGCCTGCCACAGACTTCTTGTGTCCGCACTGTTTGTGGTATATTGATATCTTAAACTTCCATGGGACAGGTTGCTCCAGCTGCTCTCAGGCTGGCTGCATCACCGCCTCTGAAAGGTTTAAGCACCTCGTGGACTGCTCTCGTCAGCTATCATTTGCCAATGTGGTGATACAATAATGTAGGCAGTGACAGTCTCCATATATTTACGTTTGTTTGTTGGTTATAAGTGGCTACCTACTTAAACATGCCTAAGTCTGTTGTGTGAAAGGAGCCCTGTAGTGCTGCAATGTGATGCTCTCCAGCCAGTTTCCGACCTGCTTCACAACTGGTTTGGCAACGTTTCCTGGCAACCTGTATGCTGCCACTAACATAGTGAGATGAAATTTCATAAACACAAAGGGCAGATTGGACATTTGTGAAACCAATGAGGGAAACTTGACACAAGTAGAGACAATCAGCAAATCAGAGGTGGGATGACAAAGACAGGAAGTAAACCCATAAGTGACAAGCGCAGAAAGTAAGTTGAACATTTTAATCGGAAGCAAATAAAGGAGAAATGACAAATACTGAGAATCATGGAGAATGCAAAAGGCAGAAATAAACAGAAAAGCCAGAAAAAACAAAGTAGAACAATAAAACCAACAAATATGCAAGGGCTATGACAAAGGCAGACCATTTCAAGAAGCTCAATTTGTCATTTGGTTGGAAAGACAAAGTCTAAGATTATGCCTACAAACACTCTGTCTCACATTTTTCACAGCTTTTATTGTTCAGCTATAAAAGTACTGTTCAGCGATGTAATTATTACACATTGCTGTGAGGCTGATTTCAATTTAGACAGACATTTCTGTCAAGTATCTGTGATTCTTCTACAGACCTTTATCACCTTTTGTTAGTGTGTTTTTCTGTTTTGTATTGATTCAGGTATACTGGCAGATAAAACACAAAGTAAAAAAATCCACTCAGTAAAAGATAGAAGAGAGCCATCTGGGACCTGCCAACACTGAACTTATTGTGTTTCCTCAGACCAAAAAAAAGAAGAAAAAAAGCCACTGTTGTCTTTTGTTTTTCCCCACACACATAATATTGGTGTTACACTGAAAGGTCAGCCTTTTATCAATTATAGGCCCAAGTACGTGTACAGCTCAATGACTTCTATATCCTGACCTTTAATTTAAGTTTTGTCAGGGTTGGAGTCATGACGCTTAAAATCAATATCCATCGTTGTTTTTCACGTATATAACCAAAAAAGGTTTCATGAAAACAACATACAATATGGTCTGTAACCAGATCGTGTGTTTGTTTCTTCCTTCTTTAGCAGGCATACTAACATATTTGCTTTGAAAAGCTTTTCAGTCTGTCTTCTGCATTAATTAGTGCACATAATACAAGAGAAGTGACAAAGTCCCAAAGGGGAGATGGAGATTTGAAGGTAGTTAGCTGAGCCAAGACTAAGATTATTTTTTAGTGAGGAAGTCCAAGATACAGCCAGCAAGCACTCCACCAACATTAAGACTAGCAGGTGTTAAAAGCTAAACTCTACAAACAGCAGTCTGAGTTGTTTTTAAATCATTATTACTCTTGCTGCAATGCCATTCCCCCAGATGTTACAAAACACTTCATCTGCATATAGAAGATAAATTCCAGAAAGTACATGTAAATCAGGGAAGCAAACTCAAATTTAAAGTGCTAAGTTTAGCATGTTTTTCATTTTATCAGAGAGAGAATGTTCCCCCATCACTATTCCCTGCTGCTGTGTTTCTTTTAAAGAGCACGGAGATGAAAAAGAGCTGAACACCTGGCATGTGACGAAAAGCTATGCGGTTAAGAATAGTGGGAGTGGAGCAAATTTGGGCAAAACAAAGGGAAAATGAGAGCGGTAACTTCAGTGAGCAGACTGTTTTCCAGGCAGTCTAATACAAAATGAAGCAAAGAAACTGAGTCATCACAGGAAAGGAAGTGGAATGTGTGTTTTTCGCTGTATTGATTCTATATTTCAACCAAAAACGAAAAGCAATTTTCTCTCTCATTAACTATCAAAAACTGTCTGCGAATGTATTTTTGCTTTCGTGGTTTTACAGCAGCTGAGAGGTTACTTCAACAAATGGGCAAACTAAAAACGGAAATAAACTCAAATGTTTTAACCAATTTTTGTTTAGGTATTTTAGGAATTGCATTCAAGTAATGTTCTTAGACTTAGCATAAAAAGAAATCGCTTATGCACTTCCAAAGTACCTCTAAGGTACTATATATCTAACCTCCCTATACAATCCACCCATTTGCGAAACACTGTTATAGTGGAAGAAACTACCCTTACTTGACCTAGGTAAAAATTAATTTTATCTGGTATATTCAATGCATGGCATTTTCGAGGGAAATATTATTCTTGTCTCTCTAGCTAAACTATTACATCAATAACAATGGTGCAGCAGTATAACTCTGACAGTTATTATATCAGAGGTTGCTAATGAAGTATTTATAGTGTGCTACTGCAACTGCAAAGAAGGTAAGAATTATATAAATGAAGTAGTCATTCTAAAGGAAGCACTGGCCCATGGTTATGTAAACTGCTTGCATGCACTTCCTATTGCATCTCGTCCATTAGATGCTTGGCCATTCCCTTGTTTAATCTACAGAAAGTACTTCAGGGATTCCAGGACATGTATCCTGCTAGAAGAGACTGACAGTACACGACACAGATCCTGCAACACAGAGCAAACACATGCAATAATGAAAATAAATAAAGAAAATACAATCATAGGAAAATACTTTTGGCAAAATACTGTGGCATTAAACTGTAAAATATCCCAGTCCTTATTTCACTCAGTCTGCACCTTTACCAAGTTATAAATATCTTCTTCTAATGTCCACAGGCAGGAAATGTGCAGCACCGAATCCCAAGTACTGCAAACATGGAAAGAGACTTTTTGTAAAAGCTATTTGGCTGAGCAAAAAGCTGCTCTGCATTTAAAACTCTTAATGTCGTGTGCATAGTGCATGCACTGCACTCTCTAAACTTAGCCTCAGCCTGTCTGTCCCACGCAGTTGGCGCTTTTTTTTTCTTTCATCTTTTTTTTCTGCTGTATTAGTCTCTTCTCTTTATTACCACCTCACCTTCTCTCATCTCCCCCTCTTTCCTGTCTTCTCTCGCATCTCTCTTGCCTCTCATTTTCTCTGTCTCATCTTTCGCCTCCTCCCTTTTCCCCACAGACATTGAGTTAACCGCCAGCATCAGAGTCTCATCTCATTTGCTCCCCCCTCAGGCTCCCTGACACAAAGCATCCACACAGATGCTGAGGGACAGTGAGTGCGGTTCTGATGAAACTAAAAGCTCTTTCTCAATACACGTCTGGTTTCTTGATAGTCAGCTAGGGCTTATGAATCATGAAATGATTGCAGTGTGGGGGGAATTAGCACTGAAACATGTTTCTGTCTCAAACTTTTACCAATCTTTTGAGCATAGTATATAATGGGAAGTGTATTTCGAGCTTCATTTAAAGTGCATTTAGAGCTTTAGGCTGGAGGCTAAATACTATAAAAACAAACACAGACAAGTAATTATAAAAACAAAACATTGGATAAAGGAAGATTTTTTCGTTTTGTTTTTGTGTTTTAGAGATAGAACTGTACTTGAGTATTTCTGTTATATTACTTTAATAACATACTTTGAACTTGACCACATTTAAGGTTCATTCTTGGCCAAAAAAAGGAAATGCAAAGGTGTAGTCAATACTGGGAGTAAGTAGTTACTTCTGAAGTTGTAATTAAATTGTGTAGTAAATGTAATTATTTAAATTACTAAATTGTCAGCTACATTTCCTGAGAAAAAATATGTATTTATAAAAATGTCATCATTCCACTGAATAGTCTATTGAATGAATAGCCTATAGATATTGCCAGTAGCGACCTTCTTGAACCTTCACATAGGTTGCTATCAAAAACAGAAACAGAAAGAAATGTAAATTATGTAAGACGATTGTCCCTTATGTGAAGAAGTACATGGAAAATGTGTGTGGTCGAAGTCTTCACTATTATTACCTTAAGCTTTCTTAAGTCATGTTTTAAGAGCATCTCTTCTTTTAAATCCAAATGACTTCTAAAATTACCAAGCAGTAGTTTTAATGCAGAAACACTGAGGAAACAAGAAATACCAAAAGCTAAACTAAACAAACCCAAAACTGCTTAAACTGTTTGAACTTGCCCACAATTCTTATGCATCTGCAAGCCACTTGGCAACCCGTCTGTACCCCAGCTCCCCCTTTCATATCTCTTGTTGGTATCTCCTGTTGCATTTCCCATCTCATTTTTTCCACATATAGGTTTGCAAGTGTGAGGAGGCCAGTGATCAGCGCCATGACATCAGATATCTAAAAATGGAAATAATAGTCTTTTCACTACAGTAGGAATGGTTGAAATGTGGTCATAATAGCATAGGAGATCTTCTGGTGCATTCTTCACGACTGACAACACTCATTCAGAAGACCAGTGTGTTATGTTCCTGGGTCTGTTGACCAACATTTTAAGTTTTAGTTTATTTTTGATGTTGATGTTTAAGTTCATTGAGTTAGCTAAGTTCATTTGTTTATTAGATTCCTCTTTGTTTTCTACCCCTGTATTAAAGTTTCCCTCACCCTTTATGTGTTTCATCCTACACGTCTTATGTTGTCAAGTTTATATTCCCATGTCTGTCTCATGTTTCCTGTTTTATTTTGAAGGTCTGCGTCCTATGTCAGTGCAGTTGGCTTTGCTTCCTTTGTCTTACTATGTCAGATTAGTGTCAGCCGTTTCCTCATGTGTTTCCACTTTTCATAATCAGCCTTGTGTGTATTTAGTCTGTGTGTTTCTGTTCATTCATTGTCAGGTTGTCCGAGGTCCTTTGTGCCACCTTTCCATGTTCCAGGTATCTTTGTATCCACGTCAGGTTTCATGTTTTGGTTTTTTGTATGTTTGTCTTTAGTTTCCCCAGTTTAAGTTATTGTTTAGCTTCACCTCTGCCTTTTGTTTTGTAATCATTTACCAGCCTTAATAAACGGCTTGCCTTGTTAATATTCAAGTTTTTTTCCACGTTCCTTTGTGTCTGCATTTTGGGTTCTTTTCGTCACTCCATACAGTCTGTCTCCGCCAGACTGTGACACAGTGGTTCTCATACAGTTAGCGTCATTCCTAAAAAAAATCTGAGGACCACTTCCAGTCATCTAGATACTGTATGTTAAACAGTAATGCTTAGTGTTGTTATCCGTTAGTTCTTTTGTTTTAATTTGTATTATTTCTCCTCTGCTACATATATATTACTGCTCAAAATGACCTGAGTTGTAGGAGGACATGAATGCAGCACTCACAGGAGGCAAGACGAGTACATTCAAATCTCTAATCCAACAGGCAGTGGTAAAGATAGTAAAGCAAACAATCCAAGAGGGCACGGGAAAAAGGCAAAGCCGCTAAACACTCCAAAAGGTCATACACAAGAAAATGAACACGAGGAGCACTGGAAATGGCTGAAACATCGGACTGTAAACAGTCCAAGACAATCTGACAACAGGGAAAGAGAAACCCAAAATCATGGAATGAGTTAGCCATGATTATCATGACTAATTCTATTGCATTTAATTACAGGCCAACTAATCCTCTGCAATTTATTCAATTTCAACATTAAAATAAATTTGACTGAATTGCTTCTGCATCACTGAGTTAGGAGCTGGATAAAAACTTTCTTTGGATTTGTCATTAACAACAAATCATGAATTCATAATAGATATGTCATTACTACTACATTACTACTATAAGATCTGGACACTTCTTTCACCCCAGGAGAGCTTCCTTGTTGCCATTCATTGTAAATCAATGCATTTGCTTGAAAAGGTGGCTGATCCTTTTCCACACACTCGTATTGATTTCGCTGAATGTCCTCTTGCTCAGATCGATGCACAGGCAACAATGCTCAATGGCCTGCAGTCTTTTTCTTATATAGCAAAAAACTCATAATATGCTGTCCGCCTGCAGCTATTCCCATTAATGACACCTGAAAGAAAAAGAAATCTTAGCGTATTTAAATGACTTGTGAAGCATGACTGTTGTCCTGGAATACTAATGGCGATTTTCATGAATATAAGGCAGCCAGTAAGATGCTTGCCTCTCAGAGGATCTCCTCGGGGCACAATATGTCTTAGTCCTGTCAGTCGGTGACCTTTGTGCATCCCTCCCTTATTTCTGAGTTTGTAGGGCTGTGCTGTGTGTCAGGCTGTGCTGAAAAAGGGCAATAGTATCCATGCTAAGGAGAGCTGGTGACAGCATGAATCACATGGGAATCAGTGGCTTATTCTTTATGGCGTTTGAAGGACCAGAAGGCACGATTTAGAATGAACGTGTCCTTGTATGCTCATGAAGTTCTGTCACACAATATCGTTTTAGTGTGCTCTGCTCAACTAACCCTACTGTTTGATGAACATCGGGGGCAAAGCGTTGCAAAGATGCATGTTAACCTCTGCCATTTATGAAACCGTATGTCAGACTCCATAACAGCACTGCTGTGACTGGTTTATTAAAGTGCATTAATCTCGCTTTCTCCCTCTCGCACATTAACAGTGGAGGTCAAATATCATGATCCTAACCTTGGTCAACCAGTTTCATCAATCACAATCTGATGAGACAGATATAATGTCACAGACAGCTTCCTGGTTGATCTACATAGCAATCACAGCACATGCAAGGCTAAAGTGACTCCTGACGGCTAATGTCATTGATCGTGCTAAACCATACTGTAATGGACAGGGATTTAGTTGAATACAGAAAACAAGCAGGAAATGAATAAGCGTTCCAACAGCTTTGCTATGTTAATGTTTTCACACTCGAGAAACTGTCGAGCACGATGTAGAGTTGTTTTTATGTTTTTTTGTTTTTTGCAAGCTGATGTGAAGTGTCACACAAATATAAAGACAACAGGATGAATTCAGCCGCAGCCCTGAAAACAATGATCAGGCACAAGACTTGTCAGGACCGAGAGAAGTTGTGCTTGCTTTTCCAGCAGTCTTTTTCTATGAAATCAATAGTTTCATGGCCATTGGAGTGTAACTTTTCTCTCTGCTGTTTCTTTTTTTTTTTTTTGTAGGATTGAGCTCACTATTGTATGAAATGGTGCACTCTCCTGTGACTTTGGCTGACATTCATAGTTTTTTTTTCCGTCACTCCTTTGCCTTTTTTTCTCAGGAAGCTGTTTTGTTCTTTTCCCATCTGGCTTCATTTCATCATTCGTTTAGCCCGGAATGGCGCATATCCAGCGAAGCAGAGGCATGTCACTCGTTCCCAGACCTACAACCAGAGGATGATATGATAGAAATGATCAGTTGCAGCATTGACACACACCTGCCAGTCCTTCATTCTGCCCCTGACTAGACCTCAATCATATATAGCTGCATAAAGTAGAGGACATTCCTGTGTTGATATATACGTGTGCAAATTACAAACACTAGATCCTGATGTTTTGATTATGCTTGATTTAAGAGCTCAAACAGAATAGAAAAGGCTCCATGTAAACACTTCAATCAGAATAAACAGCCTGATATAGCATCTGCGGGGGGTGATGCATCTTGTATTTCTGATGATTTTCTGGTTCAAATCTGTTAGGCAAAAGCGACACAAGTCTAATGGCTGATCAACGATCCTGAGGCAGCAACCGGTGGTTAAGGGAAAAATGTGTATTCTCCAACCAGTAGGCAAGTTATTGCTGGCAGTCGTAAAGTGAAACTGTTTGCAAAGAGCTGCTAAAACAAAAAACACCTTGCTGGTTGCATTGGTTGCTAGCATGTTTCCATGGCTTTCCTTTAATTTTGACTTCAGCAAATTGCTTTGCATAACTTAAAAAATCACCAAAAAATGATAAAGATTTAAAAAAATTAATAACATACAGTGCGGGAGGAGTACAAGAAGCATACAAGAATACAATAAATTTACAGCATACATCTTTAATTACTTAAAAAAAACAATAATTGCACAAGCTTGCATTTATTTTGTCTCTAATCTAAGGTCAAAAGTAAAGATGCACGCTTAAATATTTAGACACTCACTTAAATCTTTTAATAAGTGGTGCTCAAGGTTCGCAATGTATTTTAAGGTGACACGGCAGAAAGAAAAAAAGGATTTTTTTGTTCATAGCTGTGCGGTAGAAGTGATACACATCTCTATGAGTGAAACATGAGCAACAATATTTTTGAAAAGCAGTTACAAAGCATCGATTAGATTGTCAAAGGAGCTTGCAAAGAAAAGCATCTGGACTTCTTTAAGTTGCTTGAAGACGTTTCACCTCTCATCCGAGAAGCTTCTTCAGTTCTAAGGTCAAATGGTGGAGAGTCCCAGATATAAACCTAGTGGGAGAAACCCCCCACAGAGGGACAAAAGGACCCCCTGATGATCCTCTAATCGCCTGAGCCAAGGTGTGAAACTGGGTGTGGGTCCCAATCAGCCAGAGTTTCGGGTGTGTTCATTGTGAAACCTGGCCCCACCTTATCATGCGAATTCTTGAGGTCAGATGGCCCAGGATGTGAGTGGGCGTTAAGGCGTCTGGGAAGGGATCTCAAAACTGGATTATAGATGGCAGAGAGTTGGTGTCGTAAACCCCCGCCTCTGTTCAAAGATGGTCGCTCACAGTGGACATGGATTAGATTGTATTTCACACACCTTTTTTAGCTCTTTATAGAGGAACTGACTTTTAACAAATTGAAAAACCATTCCATTATTTATAACCATTAAATCTTATAGAACAGGGGTGGCCAACCCGCGGCTCTCGAGCCACATGCGGCTCTTTGCCTGGTTTCATGCGGCTCTTACGTTCATATCAAAGTTTATGTTTGTGTTTTGATTTTTTTTATGTTGTTGTTTTAAAATGTGCGCGTTCGCTTCGCTTGAGTTCAATACGGTATTTTCATCAAATGCGCATGTGTGTGAGATGAAAATACCGCAAAGTTTCCCAGTAGGAGCAAGTTCGCCCTTAAAATGGCAGGAAAAAAATGCACAGCAAAAAGAAAATATGAAGATGAACACAGGACGTTTTTAACAGAGTGGGAGAGTTTATATTTTTTTGTTGAACGCAATGGTAAGCCATTCTGCCTTATATGTCAGACGTCATTAGCGCATTTCAAAGCTTCAAATCTTCAGCGCCACTTCAGCTCACTCCATGCTAACATCGACCAGGAATTTCCAAAAGGGACTGAACTTCGCAAGCACGAGTTGGCCACTTTGAAAAGTCAGGCAGAAAAGCAGATACAGTTTTTCCAAAAATTTACGAAGCGGTCAGAGACCATAACGCTCGCATCCTATCAGCTGGCTTGGAACATTGCACGGGCTAAAAAGCCATACAATGAAGGGGAGTTCGTTAAAAAATGCCTCAGTGATGTTGTTGAAATCTTGTCTCCTGAAAACGACAAATTAAAACGCATGGTATCAGACGTCCAACTGTCCCGCCACACTGTTGAACACAGAATATCGGCCATTAACACGGCTATTGAATCACAGTTGCACTCTGACCTTCAAGCATGTGAGTATTTTAGTGTCGCATTGGATGAGAGTTGTGATATACAAGACAAGCCTCAGTTGGCAATATTTGCACGGTCTGTTTCAAACGATTGTGTGATCAAAGAAGAACTCCTGGATATTGTGCCATTAAAAGACAGAACCCGTGGCATAGATGTGAAAGAAACCATGATGGCTGCATTTGAAAAAGCAAATCTGCCCATAACGAAATTAACTGCAATAGCCACGGATGGAGCACCAGCCATGATGGGATCTGTGAACGGGCTTGTGGGGCTGTGCAAAGCTGACCAAACTATTCCTGACTTTTGGAATTTCCACTGCATCATCCACATGGAGCAACTCGTGTCTAAATCATTGAATTTAGATAACGTCATGAAGCCTGTGATGGAAATCGTCAACTATATCCGCACACATGCGCTTAACCACAGGCAATTCAAGAATCTCATCGCTGAGCTGGACCAAGGGCTTCCAGGTGACCTGCCGCTGCACTGCACTGTGAGGTGGCTGTCAAAAGGCCAGGTACTCTCTCGCTTCTTTGAGCTTTTGGATGCCGTGAAACTGTTTATGGAAAAGAAGGACAAGGACTATCCCGAGCTCTCGGACCTCAAGTGGATTATGGATCTGGCCTTTTTGGTCGACATGCTGTGTCACTTGGACAGACTGAACCTGACCCTGCAGGGTAAGTTAAAAATGCTCCCTGACCTAGTGCAAAGTGTGTTTGCGTTTGTCAACAAACTGAAGCTGTTCAAGACACATATTCAAAAGGGAGATTTAACGCATTTTCCCACTCTGCTAAAAGCCAGCGGGCAAGTCGCCAGTGCTGCCCTGAGTAAGCAAAGAGCCAGATATGCAACGCTGATTGAAAACTTGCACGAAAGCTTCGTGACCCGGTTCCATGATCTACAATTGAAAAGGCCACAGATTACGTTCCTCGTCGACCCATTTAATGCAGAGACCGGCTGTTTGAAAGTCCCGCTAGTCACAGATGAAGCTGCGGCTGAGTTGGAGATGATCGATCTTTGTGAAGAGGACCAATTGAAACCTGCTTTAAGGGAAGGGACCATTGAGTTCTGGAAAAGTGTGCCAATGGAAAAATACCCCAATGTCAAACGGGCTGCGCTTAAGATACTGTCAATGTTTGGGTCAACATACGTCTGCGAGTCTGTGTTTTCTACCCTAAAACATGTGAAATCAAAGCATCGATCTGTTCTGACTGACACACATGTGAAAGAATTGCTTCGAGTGACAACAACGGAATACAAGCCAGATTTAAAGAGGATTGTTCAAGGCAAGGAATGCCAGAAGTCCCACTAAACAACATGCATTATAAAAGTAAATGCTATTGTAGATTATTATATTTTTGTTTGTGGACTTGGTTGAACTGAGAGTTTGTGTGTGTGAGACAGTGCACACAATGTTCATTGTTGAAAATGACTGGCCTGTGGTTTTAGTACTGTAGGAGTCCATTTCTGTCATTATCATGTTGGTGTGTGACATTTACAATAAATCTGGCTGAGCAGAGGTGTGTGTGTGTGTGTGTGTGTGTGTGTGTGTGTGTGTGTGTGTGTGTGTGTGTGAGAGAGAGAGAGAGAGAGAGAGAGAGGGAGGAAAGGATGGGTGATGTTCATGTGTGCCCATGCGTATGATGTGGCTCTTTGCGGTAACACAGTAAAAAAAAAGTGGCTCTTGGTCTCTGACTGGTTGGCCACCCCTGTTATAGAAAATTCACCTCCACAAGTGAGAAATATAGTCAAATAAAGAGTTCAGTAAGACTGTAGCTGTGAGTTAACATTAAAGTAAGTCTTAAGCTGCTCAGCGATATTTCCTCGCTAGAATATATATTAAATATATGTCTCAAATAAAGACACATATCTGATAGATACTGATATTATAAATAGTAAGAATCTTCAGTTTCTGAAATAAAGGAGCAGATGGCATAAATGAATGTGAGTGGGCAACAAATCTAAAAAGAAAAAGGTTTCTGAAGGACAAGAATTCTGTGGAGAGTATTTGCCCAAACTATAATCAATATGAAAGGTAGAAACAAATTAAATGTAAATGTGTAACTGTAATCATGTCTAAGGAGAAAGTATGTAGTTACTAAATGACTAGCCAACCTCATTATACAAATAGATCTTTTAATATTTAAATCTAATTTAAATTTCAAGTCATTTTCATTTTTGTTTATTTAAAAAGATTCAAACTTACATCAACCAGCTGACTCTTTTATGTAGTGGCCTTCTACGTAGAAGCTTTTCTGTGAGTTGTAAGATGTGGTGTTGACTTTATTATGTTTATTTTGACCTCATTAAGCTTTTTTTCCTCCTGCAATGTTCTTCTTGCACATACCCTACACCTATATTTAAGTGGTGAGGACATACACTTATTCATTTTCCATAAATGGCAGCTTTGAACAGTGTTTCTATTGATACGAGGTCTTAAAGAAATAAGAGAAGCACAGCAACACCTATTGACTCAAGCGTACATGCCTTGAAGACATCCACAATATAAACGTGGTCATCCAGAAAACCAACAAGCCCATATGGATGTAAGTGTTATGCTTTGGAGTGTAAGTCATTATTCCCAGAGTGTGATATCCCATAGTCCCACGGCTGTAGGACAAGTGAGGTCTAAAAAACCCTGAATATTTGCACGGATAGTTATCTTTATAAAGTGTTTGAGCTTTATGAAGTTGTAAACCCTGGACTTCAATAAGCAAGGACGGTATGGAAGTCAAGATAAGGGAAAAGGGCCTGAGTTTAAGTATTGTGCTGTTTATTCAAAACACAAAAAGGCAGAACCAAGAAAAGGATGAGATAGTAAACTGAGGACACTTCAAAAGATGTATGCTACCATGTAGTGATTTATAGCTCAGGTTTATCAACATATTGTTACCATATACCAGAGTCACCCCAGAAAACAGCATACTTCTATATTCATATGATATTCCGATAATAATATATATATGGAATATAGTTTTTTAAAAGGCAAGAAAAAGTAATATTGAGAAATTTAGTTTTCACATCATGTCAAGAAAAGCTAACTTTTCTGTTTGGCTTCATTTCACTGTGTTCGTTTTAATTTTGGCCTGTTGAGCAAATACCTTTCAGTTAGATCAATATAGTGAAAGAAAAATGTATGTTTCTATCTACAGTAGTCTGAGGAGTCTAGGGGGTGGGGGTCCTCACCAGGGTTCAATTAGACTGTTCATGTCTCCGCAAAACAGAGTTTGATTTAAACTGCCAAACGGTGCAGGTGTCAAAACACCCCAAGTCACATGTAGCATGAATGGAGGCAGGTGGAAATGGGTTGCCAAGGGGTTTGCAGGTGCAAAGCAACTTAAAAAGACTACTTGCTATGTGATTTTTCAAAAAAGGATTTTGGCTGAGCCAGCACTTCATGTGGTCTGGTGTTGAGGTCAGCTGACCTGTTGGACTTGTAGTTTGATTTTGTGACCTTGCAGAATTAACTAGCTCAATTTTCTCTGCAGATTTACAACAGTTCTTAACCCCATAAATGTGCAAAAGGTTAGCGAAATAAGCAAGCATCCACAGGTAGGTATTCTTGACAGATGTGTCTGTGATTCAGGAGCCTCTAACCTGGCTGAGCAGTTTTACAGCTCACGTTTTACAGCTTTGAGTCCCACTGAGGGACCTCCACTTAGGTCAACCCCAGAGCGTATGTTACTTACCCTCAGTCTACACCCCTCTTTTCTATCCATTCTCTACACTGACTTGACAAAAATGCTTTTAAAAAAGTAGCCTCTAGAATACCCTGTGGCCACCTGTTCCAGAGCCTGGTTCTGTTCAAGGCTTCTTCCTGCTAGAAGGGAATTTTTCCTTCCCACTGCCACCAAAAAGCTTGCTCATAGTGGGTCATATGATATTTGTGTTTTTCTACTTTCCTTGTATTATTGCAGAGTCTTTACCTTACAGTATAAAGTCCCTTGAGGCAACTATTGTTGTGATTTGGTGCTATTTCAACTAAATTTAATTAAATTGAACTAAACCAATCGTAAAATAGGCTTTCAAACAAAACAGATGAGGGAGGGAAGGATTTTTTTTGTATTTTCCATGCACTAAATTCATTTTGCATGGCTACTCTTCATCCACGGGATTAGAATAGCACTTTATAAAGTTTGTGAATGGTTTTACTTTTGAAGTAAATTACTGAAACTAGATTGTTTTAATCTAAAAACAAACTAAAAGAGCTAATAAAGACTCTTTTAGTTAGAGGGGAAAAGGGGTTTTTCTTCATGTCATCCAGTCTTTCTGGATGACATGCTTTTCCAGTCAAGTTTCAACTGAAGTTAATGAGGATGATGGCACTTCACATATGAATTCTTTTTCTCTCTGTTGCAAAGATGAGAGAGTGAGAACATTTGTTTGGGTGCAAAAGGATGAATAATGGGATAAATTATCTGTCATCTGTCGGGAAGATGATCTTCTAACAAGCATCACTTTGAACAGGACACCCTGCAGCTGCTCTGTGCTCACACCCAGACTGTTACCAAAACATGGAAGAGGCTCAGCAAGACCAAGTAACTTTTTTTGTTTTATTTGGGGGTTTTTTGTTTTTGAAATTTGAAATCAAACTTAATTTGTTGCAGTTTAGCAAGAGGGGTTCACATGCAGATCGTTCAAATGGAAGTTCAAAGGTTTTTAATGAAGATATGGACAAAAAGGTCTGCTCAAACCCAAGTCCAACTTTCCTGAAGTACAAAACAGATGAGAGAGTTCCAAAACAGCTAAACTGGTAACTCAACTCAGTCTTGCTGGTTTTGCGCGTGTGTTTTCCTCCAACAAGGAGGCAGTGAACAGCACTGACAGGCAAGCTGGCAGGTAATTTCCCTAGGAAGAAAGAGAACAAGGCAGGTGAGTACAAGTTGAAGGTGTGTTGACATTAAAACATAGCAAAAGGCCTGAACAGCTCTACCACGATAAGTAGGAGGGAGAAGAGTCAGATTTACATATTGTTTCAGTCTGGGTTTTTTTTGTGTGTGTGCGTGTGTGTGTGTGTGTGTGGGGGGGGGGGGGGGGGGGGACAGTAAATGACCATATTTGAAGAAGAGGGTGAGGTGCTGACTTATGCGCTGATGCTAGAAACGATTAATAGACTTTAACGGGTACATTGTAGAGATGAATACCCTCTAGTGAGTGCTTAAGGCAAATAAAAGCACAAAAACTTCACTATAACTAAAGTACAAACCTTTTGGGATGGTGTGCAGCTGCAGAATAGCCATCCCTATCATTTTATTTTGGACCGGCAGACTGTAAACATGTTTCATTGCCTAAGCTGGGTGGAGAAACACCTCACACTATGAGGCAGCCTCTGTTTCATAAACATCCTAACTCTTGTACAAATTTTCAAACCTGGCTTAAAGTATAATTGGTAAATTATCATTACTTGTTTATATGCAGGATGCACAGGCCACCAAATCTTTAATAAAAAAAAAATGAGAGCGAGAGACTGGAAGGCTGGGAGCTTATTTTGGCAAAGTGCAAATAAAGGTCTTCTCTTTGAAATAATTATTAACAAAACCACCAGAAACACAATTATGAAAATTCGATGTAATTTTCTTCTTCTTTTTAAGCTTATAGCTATAATAATCAAACTGTCTTCAGCATCCTTCGTCAGATGAGCAACTTTCACTGGAAAATGCATCAAGTATGGAACCACAATAAACAAACAAGAGCAGCAGCCTGGCTGCTTTCTGGTGAAGGGGGCTGGATTGAATGCCGTTTCAAAAGAAAGCCAACTAAAAAGACAGAACACAAATGCACAATGTCTGATTGACAAATGATCACTGGGAATTGTGTGGATTCACAGAAATTGGACAGCACCCCCGCTTTTCAGGAAACATGTTGACAAAGAGAAAACATGCCTATGATTGCCACTTGAGCTGTGTCTGAATGGCAAAACTATTTGAGCAAATTGCGTTGAAACATCGTCTGAATTTTAACACCTGGAGTTACTTACCACATTTACAACTTTATCTGGAAAAAAAATATCAAGCTTAATTTGCCCCAGGAGATGCTTGAAGGTCACTTTTGCTTACTGTTATGAACTCTCACAAGTCATACAAATGTATTTCTGGTAAGATAAAGTAAGTATTCTCCTAATAAATGCAGAGTCTGTTTTATGCATTGATGGCTGTTGAATCAAGTCTTGTTAACCTTTGCAGAGCTATCTTCATAATTATGCAGACAGAACATTTTCATTGTCTGGCTTCTTGTTTGGCATTTTCTAGAAATTGGTTTTGAATAAAAACATGATACAGGTGGATACAGTCGGTTTCCAAGAATAGCAAAACAACACTGCTTGTTTATCTGTTCTCTCCTCTTCACCCTGCACAAATAGCAAAAAGAACAGTGAAAAATGGGACTGAATTCAAGCTTTTTTTCCCATTTAACCAGCACCCTATCACTGACTTTGGAATAACAATAGTTGCAGTGGAAATGACTGTCATCAAAGATAGAGATGTCACTGCAGCCCATGTTCTATGGTGCAAGGAGTATGAGGCTGCCTGCATCTGCTCTAAATGTCAGGGACTGTTTGATTTGAACATGTTTATTCCTGCAGTAGTCTTTCAGCAGTTCTTTTTGGGGGGATTTTTCTTTTCAGACTCTAGCCATTCTTTTATTTATTTATATTTTTAGAAACATTACAAGGAATAAGGCACAGAGCACTGGTAGACAGAGAAGGTGTTGGGTGGATATGCAGAAGGAGTGTGCGAAAAGCTAAGTATATCCTTACTGCTTTCACAGCAATTAAGGCGGTAAGTAGAACCAATGTTCTGCTAATTTTATATACAATTACCACAAAAAGTAAGGACATTTATTGTCACGATCCTGGGTCGTGTGACCCATTGTTTGAGTTGCCTCATATTTTTATGGCTTATGGTTTATGTTTAAGTTCAGCTCATTCTATTTCGCCAAGGTTGCCGTGTTAGTTCAATGATTTTTAGATCCCCTTTCCGTCATCACCCCTTGTGTTTAAGTCTCTCTTGCCCTTCATGTGTTTCTGTGATGTCTGTCTCATCTCCAGTTCCCTTTTTACTCTCTGTGCATTTATAGTGTACGTGTTCCTCATCACTTCGCCATGTTAAGTCAGCATGTCTTAGTCTGTTATGTGTGTCATGTCTGCACGTGCTATGTCATCAAGCTTGTTTTGTCATGTTTGTGTCCCGTTAGGTTTCCTGTTTTATTTTGAAGAGGTCTGGTGTTCCATGCTCAGTGTGTTTAGTTTCACTTCCCCTATGGCGTCATTATGTCATTCAATTAGGTGTTTCCACTTCCCCTGATCACCTCATGTGAGTATTTAGTCTCTGTGTTTTCACTCAATCCCTCGTCCGTTCGTCCTGCTTTGCTACCATGTCATGCCAAGTTTCCAGGTTTATCAGTTCATGCCAAGTCTTCATGTTTCGGGTTTCTCATGTCAGATTTCTATTTTTATGTTCACGTTCCAGGGTTTTTTATGTTTAAACTTGGTTCTCCCAATTACGGTTATTGTTTGGTTTCACCTTCATCTTTGTTCTTGTACTGTTTTATCAGCCTCCAATAAATGGCTCACCCTTTGTTAAAACCAAGTTTAGTTTTGAGTGTCTGCACTTGGGTCCACCTCCTCACCTCACACAGTCTGCTTCAGCCAGACTATGACATATATGTTTGGTTGAAACAATGCTTCTCGGTAATAGAATGGGAAAGCCTGTTTATTTCACCTTAAATTATCCCATATTTATAAGGAAAATGCATTTCTGGGTTAAGCAGCAGAGTTGGGAATGTTGGTTGTCCCGATGAAAAAAAACTCGTCCAATCTTGAAAAAAGCTGTTTCTGCTGTTGATCATACTATCATAGTATCGTTGATTGGATTAGATTATTGAAGTCTGAAGATACAAAGCATATTGGCATCTTAACCACTTACTCAATTAATAAACAAAGGTGCCTCGGAAACATCTGGAAGAACTATACACATCCATAAAAGCCTGGCACCTCCTCCTCACCAGCTTGGTCACACACTGCTGTGGAATGGCATCCCATTCTTCAACAAGCATTTGTTGTAAGTGAGCCAGTGTGGTTGTGTTGTTCACTCTGGCAGGAACAGTTCGCCCAAGCTGATTCCAAAGTTTTCAATGGGGTTGCAGTTAGGGCTGCAGGCAGGCCATTCAATCCTCTCCATTCCTAAATGTTGAGTTCAGTCCCAGACTGTGAAGATATGGGACTGCCACTGGTTGCAGAATTGCATCTTGATAGATGCCGTCCCACACAATCACACTGTTTTCACCAAAAGCTGTTAACTTATTGGTGCAGCAATCAGCACAGCATGCTCTGTGTCCTCTCTACACTTTGACCCTATGATCCAGTTGTGGTAGGTAGAATCGGGACTCATTGCTGAACTTAATATTCCTCCACATTTTCAAGTTGTTGTGCATATGTTGCTGACACTAGCACAACAGGGCTCGATGGCAGGCATCCTGGGAGCCCTATGAGACCAGAGATTTGCTGGAAATGCATAGGAGAACATTACAGTAGTGAATGGACCAATTACAGTCATTCAATCAAGTCATGTGGGTTTATTGTTACGACGTACCTACGGCACAGATGCAGGGTGTACCATCCTTCTCACCCTATGACCTCTAGAATGAGATCTTAACATTTTCTTGTCATTTTTTTCTTTAAAAATGTATTCTGTAAATTCCTCAAAATCATCCACCCTCGAGCGCCCAAATAATAATTTGGTTGCAAGTGTGTCTCTCCCACTCATTCATACTGATATAAGCATCCTTGTTATAATAGGGGATATTATAGGACTGGATTATGAAGTGATTTGTTTAACGCAGCACTGCAGCAAAAATAAATCTCCACTCATCACTCATTAACACTGACAGATCATTGTTGCAGCAGCGAACAAACGTGTCCCTCAGTGCCACGGCATGAAAGATGAGCCTTTGGCTTTGAACTTGAACTGTACTTGCCCCTTTTCTGGTCTCTCAGAACCTCATTTGAGAATACTGCTAAATTGCAAAGGCTTTTTATCGAATTTAATTTGATGGATTTGAAGTGTGTTTGAGCAAGTCTGAGGGGGTATGTGACCTTGTTCACTGTGGGCATACATCAGCTCAATCTCTCACACTGGAGCATTATGTGTGTGGTTATTGATTTGTAAAATAATTTCCCATATGCTTTATTGATATGTTGAAGTGCGTGTGAAGTGGACATGATGCCAAGCTCTCCTTCACTGTGCTGAGATGTGTGTAAATAATAGGCGCATTTTTGGACCTGGAGGAACTTTTCTCATAATTCTGCTGAAAATGGTGCGAATTATTTGAGGAGGTATCTGCAGGGCCTGGGGACAGATTCGTAGAGCTTCTGATTCAGGGTCTGTATTAGCTTCTACTTCAGCGTAGTTTTGCTCCCAGCACAAGAATGAACGTGAATGAGCACAAGCAACTGTCATTTTAGAAAACCTACGTAAACATTTGTAAAGCATTAGTCATGTAAACAACAGCCTCTACTAAAGAAGAGAAATGTATAAAATGTAATTGTATGCTAGACCTATTAACTGCTTGTTCCACATTTGGTAGCAAAAACGGTGATCAAGTGGTCTTTCACATCACTGTGGAAGAATTTTAGTCTACTTTTCTTTGCAGAATTGTTTTGATTCAGTGACATGAAACTGTTACAAGTCATGCAAATGCACCTCACTTTGATAAGGCCACTCCAAAATTGCCATTCCGAGATGGATTTGCTGGTTTCTGATCATTGTCCTGCTGCATAACCTAAGTACGCTTGATGTTCTGGGCACCGGCTGATGGCTCGACCTTCTCCTTCAGGATTTTCTTGATGTAGCAAAATTCACGGTTCCACAAATTGGGGCAAGTCATCCAGAAGTAGAATGACTGAAATAGCAAACCAGCCCCAGACCATCACACTACCACTACCATGTTTGACTGTTGCTCTGATGTTCTTTTTATGAAATACTGTGTTAGTTTTATGCCTGATGCCTGATCAGTCCACAGAATATTTTTCCAAAAGTCAGCATTTTTTATGTTTTTTTACAAATGTGAGACAAGCCTTTGTGTTCTTTTCGGTCAGCAATGTTTTTTGCCTTGAAACTCGTGTCGTGGATGCCATTTATGGTCATCTTGAATCATGAACTCTGTCCTTAACTGAGGCAAGTGAGGCCTGCAGTTCTTTAGATACGGTCCTGGGATCTTTTATGACCTTCTTGTTAAGTAATAGATGAGGTAGCGTTGGTAGGTTTGGTTGGACACTCCTGAGAAGGTTTACCAATTCCAATTTTTCTCCATTTGTGGATGATAATCCCACCATAGCTCGGTGGACTTCCAAAGCCTTAGAAATGGCTTTCCAGACCGATCGATGTCAATGACTTCATTTCTCAGCTGTTTTTGAGTTTCTTTAGATTGTGGAGTAATGTGTTGGTTCTTGAGATTTTAACCTACTTCACTTTATCGTACAGGTTATTTTTAAATGTTTCCTTGATTAAACAGGTCTGGCAGTGATCAGGCCTGGATGTGGCCAGTGAACATGAACTGAGCTTTCCAAAAAATATGGTTAATCACATCTGATCCACGATTTAACAATGGAGGAGGGCAGCTACTTTTTCACAGAGATCAGTTAGGTTTAGATAGCTTTCTGAGAATGCACTCCTCACTTTGTATTTACTCAGGTATTTTTCCCCTTATGTTAAAAGTTATTTCATGATCTGAACCATGTAAGTGTTTGTTAAGACTTTGTTGTGGATTCGCAGTACAATTTCCAGTGTGTGTGTGGCCCAAATCAGCATAGGAGCAAGAAAGGATTGCACATCAGCAGTAATGGCAATCAACTATATGGATTATCTCTTTTTGAACTCCTCTTGTAAAGAGATAAGCTATGATCTATGACTGTCTTCTTTTGTGAAAGTAACCTGCTTTGTGTTTTTGTTTTTGTGTTTCAGCACTGAGTTTAGGAACAAACAACAATGACCTTCTCTGTTTGAATGAAATGAATGCCAAAGTACAATCATCCCAAAGCACAGATGAAATGTCAGTTGCAAGACGCAGGGTGACCGATCAGTGTTTCTCGGGAAGATGTCTCTCCCTCTGAAGTAAATCATCTGGACTAGTAGAATTTTCCTTGATCAGTTCAAACTGTGACAAGACTCACCAGGTGATCTCAGCTTCTTTAATCTGTCTAATGCAGTCCACAAGGCTTTGCTTTCATCAGACGTACTGTGTTTTATCCCCACACACCTACTCTTGTTCCCAAAAATTATCATACTGGGATGCTCAGCAGGTGGGCGAATTGATGGCTGGTTACAGAATCTCAGGTGAATGAAAAGTTACAGCAGTCTTATCATCATGAAACCCGTGAAAAGGGGAGGTCTGAATAGTTTTCTGGTTTTAGTGGTCCTTGAACTTTGGCTTTGGTTTTTCCTTCTCCTTATAAATGTCACTTATTGTCCAGATTCTTAGATGACAAATATTAATAGGTGACATTATACCAACATTCAAAATACAAGTCGCTTTGACATAAAAGAACTTGTATATTTGCTTAGAACAAAAGTTCAGTACAAAAAAAGACTTAGAGTAGAGCAGCATCATTACATTACATCATTACATCATCCATTACATTGGATGTTTAGGTTGAGCAATGTGAACAAACAATGAGGTGAGCTGCCTGCCTAAAAATTCACAACAACCAGGTTTTTTCCTGTTAGTTATTCCAAAATGGCAATAGCAGCATTCAGTTGTGAAAGTGTCATGGTCCCGGCAAGATAGGTTTGTTTTCCTTCTTTTTTCTCTTTCTTTCTCCTCTCAGGTGGAGCAGTAGGCTGGCGCTTTAGATTTGCTCATCTGCAGGAGGGCCCTCCAGTTTTCACAGGCTCTTGTCATCGACTCATCAAACCAGTATTTAAAGAGCCGATTGAGCCTCCACAATCTGCCAGATTGTTGCCTCCTCAGTGGTAGTAATTAGGCTACCAATGTTTCCCCCTCTGTTCTTGCCTTCGGAATTTTCTAACTCCACTTTCTTGTGTGTCTCATAGTAATCATTTGGTGTTTTGACGGCTAGAAATGCTTCCCTGTGGGGAAATTCAAGTTGACTCCTGCAAATCCAACTCAACTGTATCCTGGAGCCAGTCTACGTCTACTCAAAAGAGAAACACTTACCAATTGCTCACCTCCACCTCCCCTTAGCACCTCTGGCCTGCCTGCTTGCCTCCCTGCAGCCTGCCATAACAAAGTAAACAAGTAAGCAATCAAACCAGGACTTAAAACAACCTCAACCAATCACAGTTATCTTTACTTCTGCCAAATCTACCCACACATACACTTCTGTGGCAAAATTCAGCCTACCTGTTTACTCACCTGTTCAGAAGTGCTCAATCTGTGACTCTGAAGTTCTTATTAAATATGGACATAAGCGCAGGACTCAGACCAGAAACAGTTCAGCAGTTTATTTACAGACATTATAACAGAGAGAGGCTCAGAAGTCACGACATGATGCTCCCACATGGCTTGGCCTCCACAGAGTCCACACATTAATACACGGAGAATCTTTGGGATGTCTTTGGGAAGTACTGGAGAGGACTTTAGTGACACTCCCAGAATAAAAACTGGATGGAAATAATTATGACATTGCATGAATAGTGAATGCATGCCATCTTCAAAGTTAAATATAGCTTTAAATTTTACTGTGTGACATGTACAATAATATGTGATTGATATTTAACAACCATAACTGGTCAGTCTGTGACGAATTTGAACAGTTTTGAATGGTGGAAATAATCTCAACATATATTTTTCTTGTCTATAATGAACATTTTACAAAAACATACATAACAGTTAAAAGTATTCGTAAATATTTGCCTGTGGTATAAGAAAGCAGAATGTGGTGGAAATGGTTGTGTAAAAATACTTCAAGTTTGTATTTAGCTACAGCGCAAATGCACCATTTGTCACGGTCTGGCTGGGGCAGGCCGTATGTGTTGCAGAGGAGGACTCAAGCGCAGACCGAAACGTGGTGTGGATTAACAAAACAAGCCGTTTAATGAGACTAGTAATGAGGGTACAAAATAATAGGGCATCGTTGAAAACTAAACAATAACCTAAACTGGGTGAACTAATAACAAAACATGAAAAACCTTAACCATAGTGAACTGACATGGGTACCTGGAGATGAGACATGGATGAGCAGACGACCTGACAAAGAATGGCTGAGAGCACACAGACTAAATGGACACAGGAGGATAATGAGGGAAGTGGCAACACATGGGGAACCAGCTGACACACATGAACATAACGACGTGACAATGGGAGAGTAAAACTGAACACGATGAACACAGACACACCAGACCTCTTCACAATAAGACAGGAAACAGTGAGATATAAACATGACAACCTGGACTGACAACATACGCCACAGACATAAAATACATGAAAGCAGGGGAGACTTAACATAGTGGAAACACGAGGGGAAAATAACTAGTAACACCTAGGCATGATAATGATAAACTTAGGAAACCTGAAGGCTACATAAACTAAACACAAAACGCTGGGTCAGCAGACCCAGGATCATGACACCATTGCTATAACAAGCACATCAAAACAGCTTAACTTATTCATAGCTATTGTCACCAGTTTAACTTCTAAATGTTTTACACATCCTGAACATTATCGGAATATTCATGAACTAAATTTAGGTCCTTACCTGCTTGTGAATTGATAATCAATAATCAATTTGTGGGTCCACTAAAGTCACATAATTCAAACATAATTCATCCAGCATCATTACTAAGACTGCTAGAAATGTAAACCAGTGATGATCTGCTAGTACAACTACAACAAAGAGCTAATGGAAATTGCAAACTGGCCAAATAATGACAAGCTGATGGGAACGGAGCATATCACTAATCTTATAACTTGCCATAGTGTATTGAGCTTCTGTAATGGAAAAGCTTCATTTAAACCAGCTATCACATAAGACATGGTCCATAGTCGTGTCTTCCTCTGAAAGAGAAACACATTATTTCCACCAGAGTATACAAACTTAGTTTGACAGAGTAATACTGGGAAGAAATTGTCTGAATGGTTGACTAACGCATTACAGCTGCAGGAAAAGAAGCCTGTTCCATAGTTGTACCCTGCTGCCATTAAACTATGTAAATTCCCATCTTAGCATGTAATTGTTTAACTAAGACTGATGTCTAAATTTACCTGGCAGCAGCACAAAGCGCTCTCCCAAATTGAGGCTCTCTCGCTTGTCCATGTCAAACCCGTTTCTAAAAACCACAACAACAACAAACAAACCAAGCTTAAAGGTGGCATCTGGCCACAGAGAGTGTTTGGCAGTGTTTTTGCGAGGTGGTGACTTTAATGAAGATGCATCGCGCCTGCTTCAGGTTTATCTCCTATCGTATGGCCCAGCAGATGCTAATGTAGTGTACAAACTCCACGGCAGAAGCCCCTCGTTGCTAAACACCACTGCATCCTCATCAAGCCTAATACACCGTAGATCCAAGCAGCACGTCTGTTAGTAACCTCTCCCTGGGAGTTCACTGTAGACGGAGGATTACAGCCAAGGAAGAGTGTATGTGTGTCCATGTGTGTGCAGTCTTATCTGATAGGGCTTGGGCAGCAGATGGTTATTTTTTTAGTAATTATTTTAGCACTTCAGTCAGCGTGTTATGCTTAGTGTTCTTCAGAATTCATGTATACTAAATTCAGACTGTGAAAGCAGACAGGAATGTTCGCCAGGAGTATATTGATGTTATATTGGTAGACAGACATGCTGTCTACAAGAAAACATCAATCAAATATGATCTCCTGACTTCCTAATACTCAGCAATTGCACTGCATTTATGGAGTACATCCAGGAGAATTAAGCAATGATTTGGGCAACAGAAGTGTGGAAAAGCAACTCACCTTGTATTTTCATTTTCACATGAAAAAGTCAAAAAATAAAAGTTAAATGCACCACTGGATTTGACTGTCTTTTTGCCTTCAGAACTGCTTTTAGGTTTTCAGGCACAGATTCAACAAGGTGCTGAAACATTCTCAGATTTTGATTTGTACTGCTGCACATGCATGATGTTGAATTCACCACATCTATCAATGTAACAACCCTGAAGGTGCTCTTTTGGTTTGATATCTGGTGACTGTGGAGGCCGTTTGAGTACAGTGCACTTATTGTCCTGTTCAAGCTTTGTGGCATGGCGTGTTATCCTGGATTATATGCAGGTCATAAAGGGGTGAGTGTGATCAGCAATAATATTCAGTTAGTCCCCTGTACCATTATACCACCATGTCTAAAGTCTGAGCTGGTAATAGAAGGCTTTCATACCAAATTCTGACCCAACAATTTGAAATTTAGCATTAAATTGAGACTCAGCTGACCAGGCAACATTTTAATAATCTTCTATTGTCCAATTTTGGTGAACACGTGAATTGTAGCCTCAGTTTCCTGCGTTTAGCTCCTAGCTGATGTAACAAGTGGTTATTTGATGATTATTTGATGGCCAGCTTGAAGCAGACTGGCCATTCTTCTTGTCTGTCCTCAGACAGCAGTATTTTCTCCCAGAGAACTGCTCCTCACTGGAAATTTTCTCTTTTTCTCTTACAGCGCTAGAGATGGTTGTTCTCATGTGTATCTAAATAATAATACTAAATAATACAATAATGCTGGCATGTTAATAAATAGCTATGTTTTCCTCTTCTTCTTCCTGTATAACATTTGCAATGATGCAAAGGCAAAAAAAAAGAAAAACTGTAATAACGATTTCAAACTCCACTTCAGCTGCCAGTGGTGGGAGTACAGGGGCTGGCTTTTACCTCACGGGTAACTGCATTTTGACATGACTTTTTGTATGTTCAGCCAGTTTTGTGTTGCACAGACACAACCTAACAATTTTCCCTCTATTAAATTCTCACAGCGCCGCAGTACGACATGCTTCAGCTGTATCAGACGGGAGCGGGTGGCACCACTCCTTGTAGGATAACATGCATTAAGCCCACGGCCTGTGTTCAAGTCATCTTTGAGTCAGTCAGCAGTCCACGGATATTCCAACATGTCTGCTGGAGCTCCTAGACCCTCAAAAGCCTGATTGTATCCCACGCCTGATTTCAGTGCTAATTCAAGCCTCACACCCAATATCATTTGGCAGTAATGTGAAGGTAAAGCAGTGGCAATCTCAAAGGCATCCTTCAGTCCCCACTTCCATATGCTCTTTGAGCCAATTTATATTTAGTGTTCTCTTTAACCTCTGTGTTATCTGGAATTCACAGGCATGAAGGACAGAGGATGAAACGAAATGTTTATTGAGTTGTAAATATTGTAAATGGAATCATGATATGGCGCCCCCTCCTCACTTGGCTTTCCAATTATGGAAGGGTAATAAGACTCCTTTGTCAGGTCAAATCCAGCATGTCTAGTTCTGTGATTGCTCCAGAGGTAAGTAAAAAAAAACTGGCATAAGCGCTATGCTCAGGAGACACGCTGTTTCTGGGAGAGACTGTCCATCATCGGGTACCCGGAGCAAACACGCAAAGACGTTCTTGTTGACAAAATATGCTTGTTGCCGTTAAAACAGGTCGTTAAGTCTTTATTAGACATTTCCTTGTAACGTCCTCATTTGTCTCACTGGTCATTATGGTTTAATTCAGCCTCTGTGTAATTGCTTTCCATGCTGTTAAATGTGGTTAATATTTACAGTAAGGCTGTGTTTTGCTCACACTTGAGTACCTTTATGGCACCATGAGAATGCACCCAAACACCGTATCACACCCTGGATGTGTTCAATTATTGACGAAGAGACATGCGAGCTAGCTCCTGCACGATGTTCACATGCTGACTGACAGACTGCTCCAATGCTTTGTTTCAGTCTGCGTATTGATGTGGGAACAATTGCACAAGCAGACATTTATGAGTATAAGAGTGAGTTAGTCAGCACATAATAAGCTGGTGTGTGGAGGTGAATGAAGCACATCTGCTGCAACAAAACACTTAAATTAAAGGAAACAACCGCATCATTTTGGAAATGATTATAAAGGAAAATAAGGAAT
Organism: Rhamphochromis longiceps; assembly: GCF_057381845.1. Lineage (NCBI taxonomy): Eukaryota > Metazoa > Chordata > Actinopteri > Cichliformes > Cichlidae > Rhamphochromis > Rhamphochromis longiceps. The sequence continues at coordinate 28,373,895 of NC_140565.1, read as the reverse complement.
ACAGCTGCCTCATGTTTGGACCCGTTGCATTTTTACTACAATGCAATTAACTTTCCTTAAACCATCTCAGTAGAAAAGCAAATCCATTTTGATCGAGCAAGACATAACTAACATGCAACAATTTGTCTCTGATTGTTTGCAACACAATAAATTAAGCCATCTTTGCTAACTAAATGAAGTCTTGGTCCTTTTATGCTGCTTAACAGAAACTCCCGAAGTGTGGGTGAGACAAGAATTAAGCAGCTACTGAGATCTGTTTTAAGCATCGGGTTAGCTATGCTGCGTAGTTTGAGCGAGGAGAAAAAAGAGCCTGATTTAGGAATCACAATTCTTATCCCTCAAGATTATGATTCAATTATCAAGTCCAAATATCAGGTATGATAATTGATTATGTAAACATTTTCTTGCTGAACATAAGTGCTATGACACTCATATAGAGATGATTTAGTCAGTTTATTTTACTACCATGTAGTATTTCAACCAACCAGCTCTGTTCAAAGTCACTGTTTGACTCTTCCAGAATCACAAATAAATCTATTTTAATTTTAGCACCAGCATCAGCCTGTGTGAACACCTCAGCCGTGTGTTAACATTTTGTCAGCTGGGTTTCAGCTCTCTGAATAATCTTTTTCTAAGCTAGTCAGATAAAAATTTAATGCAAATATGCTTCTAATTGCAATCCAAAATGCAAATGTTTAGCAGACGCAATACTATGAAAATCTGCTTGTTTTTAGCTCATACAGCTGATGAGCTCATGCTATTGCAGGCGTTGTCACAATATAATGAAACATAAGCCTAATAGGTCACTATCCATATTCTGGTCAAGGTCAAGGTTACATTTCTAGCAAAATAGGTTATAGTTATTATTTTTACATGCTCTTTTCCATTTTCCCAAGAATTGCTATTGCATCTCAGGCATAAGCTTCTTGTACTACTACTCCTTAACTCAGACTATCATAGTTTGAAGCTGGGAGCTGACCCAAACACAAGACTGAAAAACAGACCCTTAATTAGGTAGTGCAGAAAAGTCCAAAACACCAAAGCGAAAGACAAAATCCATAAACATAATCAGGAGCACACAAGGACAGGCAACACAAACACCCTGACAAATATTAAAGGAAGGCAGGGCTTCAATACTCACACTGAGGCAATCAATGGAAGGGGACACAGGAGGGTAACGAGACACGGTTGAAACAAATTAAAGCAGCAACTAGGCCAGAAATAAAACTAAGAGCAAAACACACGAGAGAGGAACAAGCAAAATAAAACAGGAAGATTCTCAGCAGGGGAACAGTAAAAAGAGCTGAGAGCTTAACAAGAAGATACACGAGAACCTACACTAAATACTAAAACATGAATGAACACAGCATGAACAGAATAGCAATTCTAATACAAATAAATCAGGAAATGAGTAAATCCACAATGATATTCAAAAGTAAAGCTGGAGGAAAATAAAGACAAATGCAGCTAAAGAGTAGCCAAAAAAACCAGGGAGAAAAACGCCAAAACAGACAACAGAGTCGATGGACCACCACACAAACACTTTCACTGGGAGATGAACAAGAATTATTTGTCCTGGATACGAGTGGGTCTGAGCCTCCTCGACGTCTCAGTGGAGTTTTTGTTGGCTTATGCAGCGCAGCCAACCAAAACGTATCACTTTGTTTTTGTACTTCATACATTACAATAACCTGGGAGCTGTCATTTATCCCGAGCCAGATGAGCTACTGTGTAACGCTCTGGTTACATAGTCACCCCATCAAAATCCCCACATGTTAAGGAAAAAATAAATTCTTATTTATACACCTACTACAGTTCAGCAAAGTCTGCCCCATACCTGTTCACTCAGCCACAAATCCTCAACCTCAGAGGGGCTGGACAAGCAAAGATTTGACCAGGTGGTGGTGGCAGCAGATAAAAAGCTAGGGGATGACCAAAATAAAGTGCTGTTCAAGTTTTAATGGCAGTTCCTCAAAAAGTTTTTGAGATTCAGCCTGAACAAAAGCACAAAAGCCTCTCACTCAGTCACACTTCAAGAGCTGTTTTTGCCTTTTAATAATGTCCCACACAGTTAATGTTGTGTCTGCTAAAACTCTCGCACTTCTAATTTCTGCAGGTGGATGATTGAAGCCTGCAGACAAAAAGACGTGTCCACAGAAAGTGTGTGTGTATGTATTGATGGCTTATAAGTGTGCCTAATGGAAGCTTAATTACCAGCCACAGTTGCAAGGCTGGTATTGTTTCATGCTTTTGAATCTCTCTGTGTGGATGTGTGCGTATGTTTCAGCATGGCAACTGCAGTTTTGATTAACCTGGTTCAGCAGGTTTTCATATGCCTTTTTTGTTTATCTTGCCACAGTTAAGAAAGTGTCCATAGACAGACAAAGTGATGAGACGGAGATCCTTTTGGTTATCCTGAGACAGCCAGAAGAACCAGTGGCTGGATTCTTCAGTGTAATGATGGCAGCAGTAAGAAAGACATGTTTGGGGATCTCCGGAGATGGTGACAGAAAGCAATGATAGGAATTAAGACATCTGTGGGTAAAGCTGAGCAGACTGCTTATTGAATGATATAGAATATGTTGTTCTGCAAGACAGCTTGCAAGTGCAGCTGCCTAGGAGCGCAGATTTAATGCAAATATACAGTTTTACATTGTGTATTATGTTGTGTAATACAGAACGTAAAACTGTCTTGCTATCAAACATGGCAAACGTTGTTTATGCGTGTTGTAGCAGTTTTCAAGGAAAGCCTCTGGCTTTCTGCTTATGAAACAACCTCTGCTCACCCACACTGCCACTATAATACAACGAAATGCCATTCAAAGAATACAAACCCTACTAACGTCATAGAAATATTTTAGTGTCACGGAGAATCAGTTCATTCTGAGTTATATACTCACTGGGGTGTTAATAATGAGCAATGATTTAAATGAGATTCTGTGGAATAACGGCTGAGAGTCGGGTTAATACATGGATGTGACTTCAGTGCCCCAGTTGCAACTGATTTGAGGCTGATTCTAAAACATGAAATAGTAAATTCACTGCATAAACAGTAGCTGCAGACTGCTGTCTATCAAGATGAATCAAACATGTTTTGTTAGAGAAAAATTATCATTTTGGCCTATTTTCAAAATTTGGTCCTGCTTTCTTGTTTGTTGTCTGTGTCCGTGTTTACTTGAAGTTATCACCTTATAAGAGACTATGTTAGATTGTTCTGTAGATCTGTTAGAATGGCAGAAACTGCAGGAAAATCAGGGTAGGCACTGACTTGAACTGTCCTTTTTCACTTACATGTGTGAGTCATTCTAAATACTGGACCCACTATAATGGTTACCTCTTAGGTCAATTACGGGCTAATTCTGCATCATCGTGGAATATTTCTGTTTACACTTGTTTGCAATTTGCAAAAACAAATACAATGAGACAGAGAAAGAAAGGAAGACTAAGTACATAATGGGAAGGGGAGCTGAACACAGGTGACACTTGTTAAAGCAGAGCAGTAATCACACTGGTGGAAAACACACAAGGGCAGGAAGCAGAGGAGAGGGATGTATTAAATTAAAATAGAACAGAAAACAATGCAAAAAAAACGAGTGTGACCTTTGACATGGGCCAAGTCCTCACAACTGCTGCATTATGCATGAAGTTAATTAGCTGGTAATGTCAAATGAAAAGTCCAGCTCAGACTGTGTAAAATATGGATGTAGTCAAAGTGACATCACCCATTTGTTAGTGAAGTCATCACCAGAAGAGCGAGCGGTGGCTCTAAATGAGAAACTGGAGACAGACCGCCTTCATACTGTCAAAATCTGTCAATTACAATTTAGTTCTGGCCTAAAGAATGCCGTGCTTTATCATCTAGTCTGAAACTTGTGATCGAGGCTATAAACTCATCAGGAAAATGCTGACTGAGGTCATAAATTCTGTGAGAAGATGGGTAATTTTCTCACAGATGTCTATCCGCCTGTTAAGTGAAGCTGTACTAAGTCTATTCATGAGCCCAAGTGTCTACTGCACTGATTGAGGATGTCGTCTTTTGCGTTGTAGTGGTTTATGGTTTATTTTTTTTCCTTTTTAATTCAACAGAAACAAACGCTCCCAAAAACAATATGCGACTTTTCTCAAACCTGTCAGGCTTTATATTAACACTATTTTTGCGTAGCGAGCATACACTATGTGCTCGGGGTGTCATGGACGACTAATATTTGAATGCTTCCGAAAAGAATCACCCTCAGGCACACTTAGATTTCAGGATGGATATTTAGCTTAGGATCAGAACCTTTTCAAACCATGCAACCATGCAGAAACATTTTAATGACTAATCTCTTGTTGTGGGTGGGCTCAGACATGTTCTCTTGCTTAAAGTTTTGTCGATTTATCTGCATTTTCTTCCTGCAATAGGACAGTGTTTGTCTTTGCCGATCTGGGACTCTCAACATGAACTTTGAGAGATAACAGTTTAATCTTCCCTTTGAGTTTAACCATGATATTAAATTGTCTTATTTATATCCAATAATTTGTGCTTTCAGAAAACTACTTCAGTGAGACTCCAAGCATGACATCCCGGTGCATTTCAGACCCAGCAACACGCTCAGACAGAAACTGGTTCACCCGAAAGACAAAACGCCAAAACACAGACTTAACAATGTGGTGTATGCTGTACAGTGCAGCGAGGAATGCTCAGACCTCTACATTGGAGAGACCAAACAGCCACTTCACAAGCGCATGGCACAACACAGAAGAGCCACCTCCACAGGACAAGACTCAGCAGTCCATCTGCATCTTAAGGATAAAGGACACTCTTTCGAGGATGCCAATGTTCACATTTTGGACAGAGAGGACAGATGGTTTGAAAGAGGAGTGAAAGAAGCCATCTATGTCCACTGTGAGCGACCATCTTTGAACAGAGGTAGGGGTTTACGACACCAACTCTCTGCCATCTATAATCCAGTTTTGAGATCCCTTCCCAGACGCCTTAACGCCCACTCACATCCTGGGCCATCTGACCTCAGGAATTCGCATGATAAGGTGGGGCCAGGTTTCACAATGAACACACCCGAAACTCTGGCTGATGGGGACCCACACCCAGTTTCACACCTTGGCTCAGGCGATTAGAGGATCATCAGGGGGTCCTTTTGTCCCTCCGTGGGGGGTCACTCCCACTAGGTTTATATCTGGGACTCTCCACCATTTGACCTTAGAACTGAAGAAGCTTCTCGGATGAGAGGTGAAACGTCTTCAAGCAACTTAAAGAAGTCCAGACGCTTTTCTTTGCAAGCTCCTTTGACTACGATGACCTGGATGACTGAGAACCTTCACAGACATACTTCAGTGAGAACATGGCATATCTTTAGATGGAAACTAGCTTGCTAATTTCCTCTTAACTTCCAACTCAGCTAAACCTTTTAAGTCCTCTTTTTCATGGATGTCTCAAAAGTTCGGCTGCACAATGATTCAAATTTGATCTGAATCAAATCAAGGTCACAATTCCCACAATTAAATAAACGTGATTAAGCAAAATGTGTCGTCCCCCAATATAATGCAAACAAAGTTTCAGAAAATTAAGGACTCTTTAAATCACTAGCTTGACCATGTGCTTAAAAAAATGTAAATCTAAGAACTGTACAAAACTCAACTCATTAAGAGTTCATCTCTTAGCTAAATGTGTGGAGAGTCCCAGATTTTAAGCCCTATGGCGTCCCCAAGAGCGTCATGGACCCCCTATTGATCCTCTATCTAATCACTCAAGCCAAGGTGTGAAAGCGGGTGTGGGTCACAATCAGCCAAGGTTCCGGGTGGACCCATTGTGCAGCCTAGCCCCACCTTGTCAAGTGATTTCCTGAGGTCAAATGGCCCAGGATGTGTGTGGGCGTTAAGGCATCTGGGAGGAGATCTCAAAATTGGATTATAGATGGCAGACAGTTAGTGTCATTTGCCACAGCCTCAGTTCAAAGATGGTCGTTCACAGTGGACATAGATGGCTTCATTCACTCGTCTTTTGAACCATCTGTCTTCTCTGTCCAAACTATGGACATTGGCGTCCTTTAATGGACAAAAATACATTAAAATTAAAATGTCTGGGACAGCAGAAGGTGTTGTCTTGGCAACCAAGACGACATAAGACTGTTTTGCAGAGTTGTGTCTGCGCTGCAAAGCAAACACACCACAAACTGCAGTATAATTAACACAACATCACAGAAGGCCATAAAAAGGCGCTTATACAGCATGTCAGCATATCCATCCAGGTCACGAAGATAAGACTGTAATCAATGTAATCTCGTTCCATTTGGGTAAAGATGTGCGATGTGAGTAATGGATTTTACAGGAAAATGGTGAACTTAATGAACAAAACAAAAGCAGAATGAATAGAGTGAAAGAATATATATTTGGCTTCTATGTGATGTACTTGTCTAATTAATAATAGTATAGCACAGGGTAAAGGTGAAGCACTTGATTTAGCCTTGTGGTTGGTACACTTTATTATTGTAAAACTCTTCTTCTAAGAGCAGCACTAAATTAAGTGAAATGAATGAAGAGGACCAGTTTTATTTTGATGCAAAGATTTATACATTAGCATGACTGTGGCACAATGTGAAGGTTCAAGCAGTGGTATGGGTTTATTAAAGTGAAATATATATATATATATAACAAGTATAATCAATACTGATAATTTTATTGCAAATGAAAGAATATGACCATTTTTAACTCTCAATATTTGATTATTCTGGGGAATTGAGATGACTGACATCAGACTTAACTAGCAGATACAACCAGACAAAAGTTGCCCTGGCTGCTGGCCATCACAAATAATGAAGGTTTTACCCACTTTTTTTATTGGTGCTGATACTGCAAAGTTAATACAGGGCCAGTATTCTGATATCAATACCAATACTGAGACTATAACATATAAAGGCAGCTTATCTAATGAAAGCAGTGTAGCATGACTTATGAGATGAATTATCCTCAATTAGCAAATTCTGAATACTTTTTAACAACCACTAAATCACTGTGATTTTTTACTTTCCTCAGTATTTAGTTAAAACAATGAAATACACCTTTCAGCTTTTTGTGTATATTGAAATTAGATTTTTTGAGACATGGAATGTGGAATGGAAAAGGACTTAACGTCTGTTTAATTGTGCTATAAGCTGATAATTAAATGGACGTGACAGATCAGCACAAAAAGGTTCAGACATTTTTCATAGTGCAAGTTCATTTCCAAAAGATAATTTGTTTAGCACGAATCTGTGGGCTAGATACTGAACTTAGATGATAGAAACAAAGCATTGATGCTATCACACGACTATTGATCTATTACCAATACCAGGGTTATCAATACCGATAGTATTGATTTGAATCAATCCGACCACCTTGATTCTTCACTTTGGCTTTACTTTTCAGACCCAGAGACTGTGACCACCAACTACATCCAGTGAATAAGCCGATCCCCATTTTTAAGTACTGGTAGCTCAGTCCTGTTTCTGAAAGAACACACTTGATATACATGAACCTTAGCACCCCATAGTTTACACACTACAGTTATTTTTGTAGGAATTTTTGGTCCTTTCATTAACTGTAAATACCCTTTTATCTGAAGAAAAACACCCCCCAGGCATCCACACCACCAAACTCATCCTCTCCAAAAAAGGGTCCAGACAGTATGCAATCATCAGTGGAGGAGACACTGACTTCTATTTTTGTCAGGGAAAAGTAGACATTTTAACTCTCCCTGCCTCAAAATGTGCGAGGGGGGTCAGGAGACACCGAGCTGTACTTAGTGAAAGATGTATGAGCTCAGCTTCGCAGACAAGAGCCTCAGGGAAAGAAATGTAAAGTGGGAGGAAAATCATTAGCTTTGTTTGCATGTTCTCTCTCAATTACTTGTCTACCAAGTCTGGCAGAGCAGTGAAAAAAGAATAAGATTCGCAGCTTGGATAACAATTTTTCATTCGCTTTTGTGTCACGCATGCATGTGGCTTCAAAAACCTTCCTCGGCTGTAGCTGCCTGAATTACAGCTCTCGGCTCATCCCCTGCCCAGGCTCAATCACAAAGCCACATTTCACAGGGAAGGGGGACGTGGGCGCCTCCGTATTGTGACAAAACTATTGCTCATTCCACCTCTCAGTGTTTATCATAGTACAATTTCCCCCCGCTGCCTCGCTCTCGAGGGCATGATTTATGACACGCTCACCCTCAGCCTCATCAGAACGACGATGCGTTCATCACGGGGACTTTTCACAGGCATCAGTTTTGTTTAATCCAAAAGCAGAAGAGGAGAAGAAGAAGAAAGGTGGAGATGGATGGAAAGGGGGGGGGGATAACTGGAGAGAGTGAAGCAGACTAACGGAAGGAGGGAAAAAGTCAGCAACCACTTATCTATACATCAAAGAGGTGACACTGCCTTGCAAATTTGCTAAAGCTCATTTGTAATGTTTTCCGCTTGTCACTGGCCTTAATGCACACAGCTCATGGGAGTCGCAGCCTGCCACATGATCAATGGAAAGAGAGGGAAGTTACATCTCACCATTAAACGCTTTTGACTCGCAATATGCAAAGCGCAGCCGCTATGAGTGATGCGTTTTTGCGCCGGCTGGGGGGAAGTTGTCAGACAGATTATAAATTGCGCTTTTGGTGCACAACCGAAGGCACGCTCCCCTGCATGTAAAGGCAAAGGCTTTGTTGAGCACTCTTTCAAAGTCACCCTTGGCCTCCAAATGCCTGTGAAGCAGCCTGTGTAGTGGGACCACTTTTGGGACTCAGGCCAGCTGTAATGGGAGAGGAATCAGAGCTTGTTATCTATCTGCCATGCTTCACACACCCTTTAATGATTTTGCAGTGATTATGAACTGTCTTCAGGGTCGAGAGGTCTCCACTTTAAATCATCTCCTAATAGGCCAAGCTGGTCATTTATGGATTAGGAATAAAGAATCACTTGGTACTTTCAGGACTCCTGAAGTACTTTGTTCATCAACTTTTTTTTCCCAGGTCCTTTGTCATTGCCTACACTCACTCCTATACAGGGTGTTAAGCGTGCCTCCTCCTGAGGAGGGACTAATGAAGTCAAACAACTTCAACGTGTCATTTATCATGATTATTGTATACTTATTGAATCTTTCTGGGAATCCCCCTGAAACTTGCTTCACGCTGAGCATTATTAAAAACAGTTCAATCCACAAGGTATTTAAAGTCTATTAGGGCATAATCATCAATTACAGATGCTGTAATCTATTTTTTGGCTTTCACTAAACACCTTGACCGTTAAAAAATCCTTCACATCAACGGCAATCCTAGGAGACATATTTGACAACCATTTGAATATCGTAGACTCCGGTGAAAGAGAGGGTCTTTAATTTGCAGAGTGCAGGGGTTTGGGGATCCGTTTGTAATAACCAGGTTATTGAAAGAGGTAAGAAAGTGGACCAGATCTCATTTAGTAGGTGCATTTAAATATGGAGAATCCCAACATGCGTCTTGACAGAAGCTCAGTCTTCTTACTCCTCCACAAATTTGTTTATGGATATCTCCACAAAGAGATACCTGAGGACACTCAGATGGGGAGTGGAATTCAGTCATCAGTCAGTGGGAGAAAATTGCAAACTGGCACTCCGCTTCGCCATTAGCAGTGCATTAGGAGCACCTGTCAGCTCCTGGGTCTAATTCGCCCGTTTAAATTATAACCTGCTAGTATAAAACAAACCTTGTGAAAAGATTGGGCTGTTTTTTTCCTCCTGAACTCTGTGCTTCAGCCCCATCTACTGCAGGATTAGCAGCACTAGATGTCACACACACACACGCATAATACCTTTATTGCTGACTTCAGTGCAGGTAGGATATTGTGTATTCATTGTATATCATAAAACTTTCTGCTTGGTGCAACAAATCCAAACACAATGAAGCCCCAGAGGAAATTTTAGCTTTTCTTGGCCTGATATTTCCTCCTGTCGCACACATTTCACTGAATATATCCATTCAATTTCCTCAACTCTGTGAAGTCCATTTGCTTGGAAGGAGACTGCCTCGCCCTTCCCACGCACAAGAAAAGCAATAATGATATAAATGACCTCACAAATGAATGGAGATCGCGTAGCTGTATATCAATTCTCCTACTTAAGAGGAAGCTGAAGGATGTAAAAGAGGACCTGGTCCTGCACTGCGTGCAGTGGCTCACACTCCCCCAGGAGCACACTGTGAAATACTTGGTTAAGCTGTTTATTGATCTTGGAGGAAAGGTATTCCCAGACTTGTGCTTCTTCCTGTGGCAGCGAGCTTTTTAGAGGAAGACCTCTCTGCACAAATAGTCACTGCTGATACACATCACATATCCATCCACCCACATGGTCAACAGCAGATATCAGACAGAAAGCACCCACACATACACCCATTCACAGGTCATAAAGGACACAGAGACATACAGTGCACCCCGCTGAGTTCCTGTTACAATACAAAGGATATAAAAATGTTTATGTGCCTTTATCAGCACCTGTTAACCTATTTAACGTGGTTTAATTGTGCAAGTGACTTCTCAACTGTGCTCAGTGTCAGATGAGCCAACGTAAAGCAAAAGGAAATGTCAGAAAGCTAGACACATAAATCCATACCCAGACATTCTGAAAGAGAATACATTCAGATGTTGTTAAAGGACATGATGCAGCCAGTTGTCAGTGATGTATTCATTCCAGCACACTGTTAACAACGTCTGACCGTTTAATGCTTCCTGTCAAAGGTTGGGAAGATCCGCAAACCACAAACAAATCACAGTTATCCAAATACAAAGTGATGAAACAATTTTATGCTGCAACATGTTTAATATGATATAACACGGGTTCATTATCATTTATCCCGCCTTTCAGTAAATCCAGGTAATTGTCTGTATGGTGATAACAGGAAGTACAAATCACTTTCACAAAGGGCTTCCCCCCAAGCAGATTTGCCAAGATACACACAACCAGGCTACGGTCCAAAAACAACTCAATAACCACACATTTAGCCAGCTTAACACTTCATTTTGAAACTGTTGTTCATTGCAGGACTGGCTGATGTTGCTCTGATTTTTCAGCTCACAATCTAATATTGAAATCTGAACATTTCAAAGAAACTTTTGCATCTGGTATTTCCTATTGCAAGGAACATGGGGTGGAGTGAGACGGAGCACAAGCCATTGTATTCATTTGGCCGATCCCAAGCCTGAATAAATGGGCAGGGTTGCAGCATCAGGAAGGACATCCAGCACCAGCTTTTTGCCAAATCTTTATGCAGATGAGAATAATTCCATACCTGACTGATAAAGGTCCAGATGGAGGCAGATGATTGTGTAGCAGCCAAAGGAAGATGAATATTTGTAAATGCTAGGACAACCTAATTATAAGTATCCAAAATGATCTAGTCAGTTATTATGGCAGAAAGTCACAAATTTCTTTGGTAAGAACTGCTTGAATGTTTGGTTGGATGGAAGAACAGACAACGTCACGTCCTCTTTTCTGAGGATTTCCTCTGACTTTTTCTTCCTACTTCCTGTGCGGCTTATGCCTCGTTCAGTTTGGTCTCTGGTTCATTCTGAAGGTTAGAGCCTCATGTCCAAAGATCACATCAAAGTTTTTCCCCTGTAGAAACAAGTGCGGGTAAAAATGGAGGCTACAGTGCTTATATACCTCACTGCTCATCATTGATTGTGCTACCTGCTGAGTCAGCTTTAACTTTAGTCTGGGTACTTTACTAGCTTTGTGTTAGCATGCTGTCTGTGCAGAAGAAGAGTCAATACTGTTTTCAGCAGCAGACAATTGTTTATACTCTGGGCAGTTAGCACTATTTCATTTTCTTTTCACTGTGTGCAAAAAAGGAGTAATATCTTTACCACCACTCCTCAAAATTTTGGGACCACTCAACCATTTTTGCCCATATGCAGATAATTCAAAAATCTATGCAATGCAATTAACAACAATACTGTAACTGGAATCTGATCACTGAATTTAGTATAGTGTTACAAATGTTACGTGATTACAGTAATGTTTTACACAATAACAGTAGCATGTACCTGTTTTCGCCGTGCTGTCCGATTCATCCTGTTTGTCAATTTCAGATTATTTTTTTTCCTTTCCTGCCAACTGTTGTTGGTTTTTCATCTTTTGTCTTTCTCTCTCTCACTGTATCAGGTGGAGTTGTGGGTGGAGTTTGTCCTTCTATCCACCAGTTAAGTCATCGTGGTGGTGTTATTTAAGAGCAGCCTGACGCTGCTTTTCTCTGCCAGATAGTTATTGTCAGCATGAATTTAATCAGGTCCTCTTTTAACCCTTTACAGCCGATCGGAGCGGGCACGCTCTGTTTTGCGTAACTATTTTTAAATCCCGGTAGCTCTGCAACCAAGTAAGCTAGCGCAATAATTTTTTTTGCATATGAAACTGGAGGAGTTGTACTTACATCTTATGCCATCAGCTTGTCCTAGGTCACAGTTTCCTTCCACATATAGCTTTGCAAAAACTGCATAAAAATCACTTGCAGCAACAAAAACATGATATTCCAGAAACACGCTTCGCCGATCCATCAGCTGTTTGTAATACTTCCTACGTCCATCAGCGCGAACTATCACATGACCGCATGACCTGCCCGAAACCGGAAGTGACGTCATTTTGCGAAAATGTAGTTTTTTTACGATCGGGGCCTTATGAGCTTGTGTTTTACTTGTTATGTGTTTTAAAAAGTTATGTTTGACTTTATGACTTTCTGTGTCGTTTCTGGGATGCTTAAGACTCATATTGCACTGCTGGAAATAGTTTATTTTGATGCATATGCTGTTATTTTGCAAATTTGCACTATAATATTTATTTTCGTTTTTCCTGCAGTATATAAAAATTGGTGTATTTCAAAAATAAAACTATGAAGACACTCAAAATAAATTTCCTGTGGTGGGAAACTAGTTTGTGTAACTTTTTTGTATTTACAGTTTTGAGGGATAAGCCTCTTAAATTTCTCTAACTAGAAATATATGTTAAAAAAACAAAAACGATTTTCAATTTTTTTGTAGTTTATTGCACTTTTTTGCAATTTATGTAATTACTATGCACCTAATGCAGACATATTATTAAAGTTTGGGCTATAATGGTTGTATTGATGTATAGCAACTTGAAATGCTCCCAAAAATGGCTCCACAGCATGTAAAAATATAATATAAGCTCTGGCGGACTTGGTTCTATGGTAGGTCTTAAAGGGTTAAACCTGCTTGTTCCTGGAAACGCTGTTTCTCCATCTGAAGCTTGTCTGTCTCATTCCCCCTGAGGGGTTTTACTGACACTACCAGCCAACCTCTGTTCTACTCCGCAAAGGAAAATACTTACCTGTAACTCACCTGTCGGCTCACTCTCTGCTGCTCACTCTCTGCTGCTCACTCTCTGCCTGCCAGCAAATAACTCCTCAGAATTTCAGAGTATGAGTAAAGTCTCAGACTCTATCTCAAGCATTGCAAGATTATTTCATACTCATTTTGTCCATTCTATCCTCTTCTCTCTGGCAGAGCTCCCAGTCGTTTTCCTTCTGAGAGACCTCTTTGCTGAGCCACTTGCCCTCTTTCAGTTAACTCGCCGTTTCTTTTCAATAAAAACTGTAAACCTGCCAGTGATCTATTGAGTCTGTTTTTTTAGTCCATTTTGATACTACCAACATGTGTTATTTTTTCCATTTTTACTTGTTTCTTTGTTTGTTGTGTTAGGATCTTCCAGTCAAACATTCTGTGCTCTACAGTACTGCGATATCTTGGCAGACTTGTTTTTGTGCTAAAAAAATTTTTGAAAAAAGAACAAATGAATATTATTTAACCCAAAGACAGAGAGCCCTTGTTGTTTATATATACTTACACTATATCAGATCTTTATTTATATCTCATAATAACATCTTATATTTTGTTTTGTATAGATTTATCAGGCACAAGAGGCTCTGTCAGATCAGCCATCAGAGCCACACCCACTTTTCTTCACTTCACACACACACACACACACACACACACACACACACACACACACACACACACACACACACACACACACACACACACACACACACACACGTAGGTCGTACACGTGGTTCTGTTGCTCAGACAGATTATGTAGTTCCCTGAAGTATTTCAGCTTTTGCAGATTTTGGCTGAATGGCCTCTGTGTTATTGCTCCATAAATGTCTGCAGTTGTCTTATCTCAAAATGTAACCGTTAATTAATTAATGATGATCAGTAAAGAGAATTAACATTGCATTGTACTGCTTTTGGCTAAATTAATTACCTAAGCTTTAGCACTAGGGAGGCCCCCACGCAACACTTTCAGTAGGATTTTTTTTTAAAGACAGAAAAAATAAATCCTCAGTTGGGCTGCTGTAGTCATGATGCATTTAAAAATCCCTGATTTAAATTTTTTGTTTGAGCACAGAGAGGATATACAAAGAAGAGAGGAACAAAAGTAAGAGCTGGCTTGTGGAAGCAATAATCTTCTCCCATCAGGACCTACTATAGAATCATGCAGATAACGTACAAGCCTGCAGAAGTCCCAGGAGAGCTCTGGTAAGTAATTGTACTAATTGCAAGGAGCAGATGAGACATGTTGGTGCTGATCTACCGATTAAGGAGAAATTGGTTCTTCCTTCCTATTGAGAGCATTACATTAGCTCTTAATATGGACTTTATTCAAGGATTCAACCATCTTAAATTATGTGTTTGATATGATGTGTTTTAATCATTTCATCTGCAGGGAAAGATGCTCAGTTCAGTTATGGTCATGTGTTTACAAAGGTTCAGTTACTAACTGGTTGGTTTCATTGCAATACTGCAAATCGAAGGTAATGAATTTTGATTCATCAACCACATGAACAGCTAGCTGCAGCTAAGCTGAGGTGGGACTTAAAAGACTCAAAGCTTAAAATCCAAAACAAGTATTTGCATACTTCCTCGTGCACGACGATACTGTCCACAGAAAGATATTTTTCCGCTATACATGAAACAAATCAAGGTTTGTGGATTTCTAGAGAAGGATGCTGTCTTTCTGTGCTCACAGTAACACAAGATAAGTGAACTTAATTTCCATAATATTCAAGAGAAATCACACATATATTGAACTTTTTATTTATTTATTTGTGTGGGGGTGTCTTTTAGCTGAGGATAACAGTTTTAACTTAACTACAACACTTAATCAAGACTTGGTGCAAAAAAAAAAAAAACAGCAAAGCTGAATGAGACCAAATAAATGGTTGATATTAAGAAGGAATGACATTTCCTTAGGCCAAAAGATTTAAATTAATTAAATGAAATAGCATTAGTATTTTTTAAAGGACCACTCTGTATTTCTAAAGGCAATCTCGAACCCTTGCTCAGATTGATACACTGGGACTTGGGTTAGATTTTATCTCATCTAATGATATTTCAGATCCTCCCTCCATTTGGAAAGAACTCCAAATGTAGCTGAATGTTTCAGAAGTGATGCTCATTCTATTTCAGTGTACTATTTCTGAGGTCAAAGTATAACTAGAGGAGTATGAGTAGCCTTACCTAAGCTGGGTAAACAGTAGGGGTGCAACGATATTCGTATCGATATTGAACCGTTCGATACAGTGCTTTCGGTTCGGTACGCATATGTATCGAACAATACAAAATTTGTAATTTATTTTATCAACTTTCCTTCTGACGATGCTGTCTGTGTTGAGCGCTCAGTGAATCTGCGTTCGACTACTCCGCCTAGGGTCGACAGTGCAGCCTAGGCGGAGTAGTCGAACGCAGATTCACTGAGCGCTCAACACAGACAGCATCGTCAGAAGGAAGAGCGCAGGGCAAGCTAGCGAGACAGAAGTTAAGCTCTCCTTACAACATGGACCTCCCCCACCCTCATTCAGATCTGGCGTTTGGAATTATTTTGGTTTTCATGTGACGTATGACCCTGAAGGTAAGCGAGTCATGGACTAAAGTAAAACAGTATGTTGGATGTGCCATGCAATGCTCAATTACATGGGTGGGAACTAGTGTGTTAGCGCAGTTAGCTCGTTAACGTGTTGGCCGTCTAGCCCCATGCACGGGGCGATCGGCGGTAGCTCGTTAACGGAGATTTGCTGTGTTGTGGCGTTAAGGTCATTTCAACGAGATTAACCTGAAAGCACTAGTGGGAACACAACGAATATGACTGCACATTTACGCTGACATCATCCTAGTGCAAAGACAAGTGGAAGCAGACAAAAAACAAGCACGCATGCTACTAACTTTAGCCGAGTCATTTAGACAGCTGTTTAATATGCTGCTGAGAATATAGCCCAGAAGAAGCGGATAGTATAGCTTTTATTTTGGAAAGAGACATTTCTCTGTAATAAACTCTCTTTTCCAAAGATGAGTGATTCCTCAATCAGATACAGGGCTCGCAATATCGCTAGCCCGACGTCCTGGAGCTAGCGATTTTTTTCAGTCGGGCTACCAAAATCTATCTCTTCCCTGCCCGTTGGGCTTTTGTAGGAAGGAAAAATATATGTCAATGCTTTTGCATTCTTTCAGAAATGTAGCTGGGTAATTATGTCATTGGCATCGGTGAGCCACTGTCAATATGTGACATATTGAAGTCGCGTTTGAATTTGCGCTTGTTTTTTTGCTTTCACTTTGCAATCGTGCGAACTGTGTATAGAGAGCGACAGCACTGATCTGTGAGTGATGATAATTTGTGCACCAATTCCTCTGACATCGTCTTATTAATCGTTAGCTTACTATGCAAACATGACAAGTGAAATCTCCCGCAGCAAGCTTAAACATGTGAGAGGTTGATCGCGCAGAGAATCGCTGAGCTTATGTGAGTGAGTGTGTAAAAGC
Source organism: Rhamphochromis longiceps (assembly GCF_057381845.1). Taxonomy (NCBI): domain Eukaryota; kingdom Metazoa; phylum Chordata; class Actinopteri; order Cichliformes; family Cichlidae; genus Rhamphochromis; species Rhamphochromis longiceps. The sequence continues at coordinate 28,357,078 of NC_140565.1, read as the reverse complement.
AGCAGGATATATATTTTAGTTCTGCTGAGCCAAATAAGACAGGTCAGGGTGAAGAAGTGACAGCCAAAGAAAAGCTTACCACAAAACGGAGAAGTTATGACAAATCAGACTATAAGGCAAAAAGAAAGTGCAGCTTTATGGTTTCATGGACAAAAGAATTTCTGTGGCTGCAATATGACGAGCTAAATAACCAGGGCTGCACATAAGTGGTCCGCAGGTGCGTATTCGCTGTCAAAATAAAAAACGCGCACAAGGGTTAGGGTTAAATTTAAAAACTGTACTTTTGAGTTAAAATATATATTTATAATTTTAATAAATGACAAATTAAAAAGGCATGAACATTTTTTTGTATCGAAAAAATATCGAACCGTGACACCAAAGTATCGAACCGAACCGAACCGTGAATTTTGTGTATCGTTGCACCCCTAGTAAACAGTCCTGAGTTCCCCTCCTGTTAACTGCAATGCACCAATGACAATTTCAAAAGCAGCCAGGGTTTCACATACAAAGCCTACGGACCAAATGCTGTCGGCTTGCAAGGTTTAGCTAGATAACGTGGTTTGAGCAGAACATCACGGCACGCTGGCTTTCTCTATATCCAAAATTAATGTGTATGTAGTGTATATTTTTATATTTTAGCATGTTCCCTTTAACTGTCTTTACTTAAAAGACCAATCCATGTATATGACTTTGTTAATATCAACTGCGTCATTTTGCACTCCACCAAATTCAGAGAGCGGCTTTTTAGCACACATCAAACCTTCTTAGAGTTAATGTAAAATGCATTAAATGATATCAGTCATAAACTTGACTTTTATCTGTTTTATCTACCAATTGTTTTTCATTCCAGTAGCTCACTCCCATATTGAAATCCCAGCTTTTATATAGTTAGGGTAACTTTAGTCCAAACAATGGAACACTTAAACCCATTGCAAAAGTCTGTGGAGCTTTGCAGCATTATTTGAAATTTATATACTCAACATCTAAGGCAAAAAACATGCAAATTTGAGCCAAACACTGATGTGATTTGCGTGTGTGTGTGTATGTGTGCAGCACTCTTCATACACAGCTTTGAGAAGCTCTTTATCTTACAAAATCCCCCCTCCCCATACATATATGACCCCCCTTCACCACAAGCCTCCTATCTGTCTCAGCTCTGTTGCATTCCTCAGCCTTCTATTAGTGTCATCACGCTCTATTGAGCTGCACTTGTCATACTGATACCAAACTAATCAAGACTAATGAATTCATTTAACTGATGATAATAATGTTATTAAAATGCAAATTGTTAATTTCTTTTAATTGCTCTACATCACATGTAATCAATCACAACAGCTTCTGTCGTCACCACATATCTTTTTGCCTATTTCTCACTTCGCCCTCACAGTTTGAAGATTTCCATTTTTGCCTTTCCTGTGAAGGGTCCGGCTGTGTTGGTTATTTCTGTCATGGTCTGGTTAGAGATGTGATTGTGTGTCATATCATTTTTTCTTAATCTTCTTGTTTGTCTCTGCTCTGGTGGTTCCGAATGGTCTGGTGACTGTAGAGCTGTAATTGGAAAATGCATGACTGATTTGCAAAGACGGAGCAAACATGCAAGCCTTTTTATCAGCATTCACTGTTCTTACTGGCTCAAAACTGTACTGTTAAATGATAAACAAGAGATTCATAACTCCATCCTGGTTACCAGAGCTCATGTAGAAACCAATAAAGAGGTTCATGGAGGTTATTAACACGGCTTACTCGGCGTGACTTCATGAATATTAAACTTATTAACTGATTATTACAGCTAATATATAAAAAGTAAGGTCTGCTTATGTGAGACCAAACAAAGTTATGCTAAAAAGTCCATGCACAGTGCTATAATACGAGCAGTGCCATTTATCAGTGGAGCTCATTTAACCACTTCTGCAGATAAATCTACAACTGTAAGGTGAATGCAATCAAGTACCATATTGTAATCTGCTTAGTTACTTAGAGATTTCATTGATTTTGAAAGAAAAAGCACAAATAATTTATAACTTTAATTCAGTATCTGCAAAAGAGGCCTATTGTCAGAATCCATCACTTCTGTGTTCCAGTGACACACTGTGTTGTGTGATGCAGGTTTATCAAGGTAAAAAGACTAATTGATGTTTAGAAAGGATTTCTCTTTTTTTTTTAATTATCGGAGCACAGAAAAGACAGTTCAAATGATTAAAGAGGCATTAAAGCATTTTAGACTTTGACAAGTTTCCAGAAGTCCATTTTTAGACTATCAGAGTATTGTAAGTACAGGAAATTACCCAGAATGACTTCATGCAAAGGTTTGTACTACTCCCTGGACAGAACATCACAAACTGCCTCTAAACAGAATAGAAATACAAGCTGAAGCTCCTGGTGCACAACTGAAAATTAGTCAAAATACTTCGACGCCTGTAGATTAAGACAGCGGTCCCCAACCCCCGGGCCTCGGACCGGTACCGGTCCGTGAGTTGTTTGGTACCGGGCCGCGAGAGTTGAGGCTCAGGTGTGAAATGTATGGTTTTCAGGGTTTTTATCGGTTTTCAGCGTTATTTTGTTATCGTTTTTATCGTTAACTTGGTTTTCCTGGGTCTTTTCACGTGTGTTATGAATAAATCTTCTTTTTTTCGGTACCAGTACTAGTTTTATCTTGTTGTATTTATCTGCGACACATTAAAGGCCGGTCCGTGAAAATATTGTCGGGCATAAACCGGTCCGTGGCGCAAAAAAGGTTGGAGACCGCTGGATTAAGACATCTTACAGGTCATCATCTTATTGACTGTAACCCTTAAAAACCAGATTGCTCAAGTTTGTAAAGGGAACAGTAACATTTTAAAACAATTTAAAGTAATGAAGACAATCAGCCAAGGAAGTTCAGAACTTAAACATATAACAACAGCAAAGCGTATAATACATTTTTTAAATAAAATTGTAATATTCTCATTTTTTATGATTTTAATAAAATATGCAAGTCTCATGTTTTCTCTACAGAAACAGGTGATCTGATCAGACCTTAATATCAGAATATAAATTGGGAAACTGTTCTGCAGCATCTTTGACCACAGGTTCTCACGTTTGCAGGGAATTGTAGAATCAACAATGAGGCAAGTGGCTGGTACACAGCAAACAGCGGTGCTTGGAGGCTTAATGAAAAGGTGGAAGGGAATAGATCTGAATATATATTAAGGAACCAACACATGAACTTAATTACAAGGTTACCACAGAAATATACCATAAGATAATTTTCAGACCAACTTTAAGATACATATTCTTAAAATAGAGCGTCATCATTATTTTCAACATTTGCTCTACAGCTGCATCTGAAAGTGCTTTTCACTCCTCAGCATTGTTCAGTGTACCGTTTCTTTTAGTTAGGTGTGTGTTGTTAATGCACAATATGTCAGTGCTCACTGAAGAAAAATAGCCACAACCAAAAATCAATCAGCAAACACAATGTGGTCTGCATTTAATCCAGAGGGTTTATGACCTTCACAGCTTAGAATATCAATTCATCTCAAAATTATTTTCAGCACTCCATCTTCCAGTGTTTTGTTACTCTGCATTGTCAGACCCACAAAATTAATTTGGTTTCATCTCAGGCAGAGATTAATTTGGGACTGAACTGCTGGTGTTTTATCAACAGTAACACTCTAATCTTGTCAACTTGAAGCTAAAACTGGACTTTAAATGAGAAAGTTGGGAAATCTGGAAAAAGGAAAAAAAAATACTGCACATGCCATTGACACATTTTAAGTGTCACTAATTTGTTTTATATTTGTGAAGCTTCTTAAAAAGCTGTAGTTTTGGAAACTTTGTTGCCGAGTATGAATTTCTGACATTGTAGTGTATTCTGTCTATGTATTTGGGTTTAGACCTAAGACTTTAGTTCTTAGGGTTTTGGTTCTTTGCTTCCTCTGTTTTGTGTCTGCCCGTGTGTTCCCTCTGTTCTCTGTCTGTACCGTGTCTCTGAGTCCATTCTGTGTATTTCCTGTTTTACTTTGAAGGTATGTGTCTGATGTCAGTGTGTTCAGTTTTGCACCCTCCCTATGTCGTCATGTTAATTAGGTTCAGCCGTGTCTCCCTCCTGTGTGTAGTTTCCTCGTTTCTCTCTGTGTATTTATAGTGTGTGTCCTCTTGTGCTCGTCACTGGTCTGTCTGTGCTGTATCCCTGAGTCGCTCTGTGTTTCCGCTGCACGTTTAAGGTTTCTGGTCTGTTTTCTTAGCTTCCCAGTACAGGTTATCCTTAGTTTCTGTTCATGCGTTCGGTTTGTACACTACCTCCTGAATAAAGCTCACTCGCATCTCAGCCGTGGCTGCATTTTGGGTCCTCTCTCACAAACTCCACATGGCTTGCCACCGCAGCCGTGACAAAAAACTTATATAGTCATGTGGCCTTCCTCAGAGTTGGAAAGCATATATGAGTGAGGCCCTCTGGGCAAGTTGGGAACATTTCTTACCAACATGTTTCTTACATGCTATGTGTTGATTTCGCTATTTATATGTCAATACATACAATATTTGAAATATTTTTACTGCATTAAGAAAAACTCTGAGATTGCTTATATGCAGTAAAAATATCAGTTCCAGTTATAGCACAGGGATGTTTTCATACTTAAAAATGGTACCATTTGTCAGAGTGAGATACAGTAAAGCCCTGCTTGCTGTTGTTTTGTGTCTTTAACCAGGAGCAGTAACAGATGATCCCCCTGTCTATGTCATGAGTCTCTCTATTGTGCTGGCATTGTGAAAGGTTAGCATTCAGCCTTTGACTCATGGAACCATGGATCAAATGAATTGTGCAGTGACTTTGGAAAGGCTGTGGCCAAGGCTACAGCTGAGCGACAGGAGGTACTTTTTTAACTGCGTGTGTGTGTGTGTGTGTGTGCGTGTTGTCAATAGAGGGCTCAAAACAAAGCAGTATGTACAGGCTTCAACAAATAGGAATTACTCTGTGTCAATGGTTTACTCGAGAAAGATGTTAATACAAACAAATGTGGCTCTAAAACTGATATGTAACTTTCACCATTGATGGTGCTTCCAGGTGCAAGCTGTCAGTTCCAGCTGTCAGGCCCTAATTTACCCCCATAATATCAAAGATGCTAGCTTTGATCTGAGCATTGAACCCTTATGGTCTTTCTGGTCTTTAGTCTGGAAGATGAAATGTTCATGTTTTCCAAAAAAAGAGTTTTAAATTTCCATTCGTCTGACCACAGAACAGTTGTTTTTTTTTTACTTTGCCTCACTCATGTTAAATGTGTTTTGGCCCAGAGAGAATAACAATCTTTCTGGATCATATATTACGTTTGGGAAAGAAGGACCCAAATGCCTCACTCTTTAGGCCGAACTCAAACAAAAACAACCTTTATGTACAGTGGGGCAAAAAAGTATTTAGTCAGCCACCGATTGTGCAAGTTCCCCCACCTAAAATGATGACAGAGGTCAGTAATTTGCACCAGAGGTACACTTCAACTGTGAGAGACAGAATGTGAAAATAAAATCCATGAATCCACATGGTAGGATTTGTAAAGAATTTATTCGTAAATCAGGGTGGAAAATAAGTATTTGGTCAATAACAAAAATACAACTCAATACTTTGTAACATAACCTTTGTTGGCAATAACAGAGGTCAAACGTTTACGATAGGTCTTTACCAGGTTTGCACACACAGTAGCTGGTATTTTGGCCCATTCCTCCATGCAGATCTTCTCGAGAGCAGTGATGTTTTGGGGCTGTCGCCGAGCAACACGGACTTTCAACTCCCGCCACAGATTTTCTATGGGGTTGAGGTCTGGAGACTGGCTAGGCCACTCCAGGACTTTCAAATGCTTCTTACGGAGCCACTCCTTTTGGATCATTGTCATGTTGGAAGACCCAGCCTCGTTTCATCTTCAAAGTTCTCACTGATGGAAGGAGGTTTTGGCTCAAAATCTCACGATACATGACCCCATTCATTCTGTCCTTAACACGGATCAGTCGTCCTGTCCCCTTGGCAGAAAAACAGCCCCATAGCATGATGTTTCCACCCCCATGCTTCACAGTAGGTATGGTGTTCTTGGGATGCAACTCAGTATTCTTCTTCCTCCAAACACGACGAGTTGAGTTTATACCAAAAAGTTCTACTTTGGTTTCATCTGACCACATGACATTCTCCCAATCCTCTGCTGTATCATCCATGTGCTCTCTGGCAAACTTCAGACGGGCCTGGACATGCACTGGCTTCAGCAGCGGAACACGTCTGGCACTGCGGGATTTGATTCCCTGCCGTTGTAGTGTGTTACTGATGGTGACCTTTGTTACTTTGGTCCCAGCTCTCTGCAGGTCATTCACCAGGTCCCCCCGTGTGGTTCTGGGATCTTTGCTCACCGTTCTCATGATCATTTTGACCCCACGGGATGAGATCTTGCGTGGAGCCCCAGATCGAGGGAGATTATCAGTGGTCTTGTATGTCTTCCATTTTCTGATGATTGCTCCCACAGTTGATTTTTTCACACCAAGCTGCTTGCCTATTGTAGATTCACTCTTCCCAGTCTGGTGCAGGTCTACAATACTTTTCCTGGTATCCTTCGAAAGCTCTTTGGTCTTGGCCATGGCGGAGTTTGGAGTCTGACTGTTTGAGGCTGTGGACAGGTGTCTTTTATACAGATGATGAGTTCAAACAGGTGCCATTCATACAGGTAACGAGTGGGGGACAGAAAAGCTTCTTACAGAAGACGTTACAGGTCTGTGAGAGCCAGAGATTTTCCTTGTTTGAGGTGACCAAATACTTATTTTCCACCCTAATTTACGAATAAATTCTTTACAAATCCTACCATGTGAATTCATGGATTTTTTTTTCACATTCTGTCTCTCACAGTTGAAGTGTACCTCTAGTGCAAATTACTGACCTCTGTCATCATTTTAGGTGGGGGAACTTGCACAATCGGTGGCTGACTAAATACTTTTTTGCCCCACTGTATGTGCAGAAGTGAAGTCAATAAACAGCATATTCATATAGAGTTTAAAATATTCCTGAACTCCAGAAGTAAAAAAGAAAGAAAGAAAAATAAAAAAACAACCGTATTGGAAATTCGTCTAAAGGCCAGGTCTGTGCCAACAAACCAACCAATTTAAATGAGATTTTTTCCGCCAAGACAAGTGGTCAAATATCATGTCAGAATTATTCACCTTGACCAAAAAACAGCATAGTCATATAGAGTTTCACCTTGATCAAAAGCATTTGGTCAAGGTGAAACTTGCAAAGTAACATTTAACCAAATATTAATAGGTGTGTATGTATATCTCCTGTGTGTGACCCTGTGTGGATTACAGAAAATCCAAAAAAAAGCCCAACTTGTGCTCAAAAGTCTTGTACAGCATACATGATTAAAAAAACAATCATTCCTCCTTGGACAAAGAACAGTTCTAAGATCATTAAAGACCATAACATTCAAAGCATTATGTGTCACGCAGACAAATGAAATGTTTCACTGAAAACACTGTGTCTAGAATAACACAATCAACGGTCTGACATTTCCTTACCTGAATCCATGTATGCATAAAGACATGTATTGCAAATAGCTTAAATAAACTAGACTAGGTCAATAAGACAAAAAATGGGGGGAAAGGCTCAATCAGGAAAAATTACAAATGGGAAAAGAGCTCAGTTTAACAAAGAAAATAAAGTAAAACACAATTAAGGGCTTCAAAAGTCTAAATATAATCAACAGCGAACAGATTTCTTGGGTTAATGATGCAGCAACTTGGAAAAATATAATTCAGTGTACATTAGAAAGTATTTTACACAGAAGCTTTGTAAAAGGGAAAATTAGTAATAGATTTCATATACAGTGCAACACATTCTGTGCCTCATAGTAAAATTGAAAAGCTGCAAAATAAAGAAAAATGACTGTTTAATTATTGTTCATATTCATATATCAAGAGTGACTGTTTTGGGGGGGGGGGGTTTCCACCCATGTGCACTCATCACCCACAAGCATATGTGTGTGGGCGATGAGTGCACGGGTGATTCTGTCTTAACACACTGGAGTCAAATTGGCACACTCTATTCATCTGTCCATCAATCAACCTGCACTACATCATAATGATCTGACGGGAGGGGGGCAAAGACTAATGCTAATCCCTCTGAGAAGCTCCAGAGGCTCCCAATTAGAGTCTTGCCAAATGTCAGTCAAAACAATTATCAATCAATCAGCCACAATTATGGATAAACCTGATTAAATTATTGTTATTTCTGACAACTAAATCTATGTTGCATATCACACGTACTGAGTGATGTGACGGCTTTGTGTTTGTGAAGGATTACCGTAGCATTATAAGGAAGCTGGGCAGTCACTGGTGTCCTGCTTGAAGACATCTTGGTAATGTGTTTATTAATGAAGGATTTTAATTAATTAATTAAGAAGAGTATTTTATTTACTATTATCTTAATTTTATATGATCATATTATATTAATATTGTCAATACAAATGAATAGGGAACTCCATGCACTTATGTGTGTAGTGGTCAGTGTTGGTCAAGTTACTTGAAAAAAGTAATCAGTAACTAATTACTGATTACTTCCCCCAAAAAGTAATCCAGTTACTTTACTGATTACTTATTTTCAAAAGTAATTAGTTACTTAGTTACTTTTTAAAAACATGATTTACAACCTAAATAGGTAATAAAGCGATAGATCTTTCAGCCTAATTCTATTTTTTCTGCATAATCCATCATATAAAATGTAATCAAATGGAAAAGTCTCTTTTTAAAACTTTACGCATGAAGCAAACATTAAATTATATGCAACATTCTCTGACTGGAAGAAATTTGTTTAACATTTAAACCTGATTTCTGCACATTCCAGCACATAAAATAAAATAGGTTTTTGTGTTTACACTCACTCTTTCAAATAAATTCAAGTGAAACACAGCAGAAAATAAATAAAATCAAAGACTCAGCGGTCCTGTTGCTCTATTTTCACCTGTATAGCAGGAGTGGGGCAGGCGGAGGTTTGCCCTGGTGCAGGTGTGCCGCAGCAGTCAGTGGAAGAATCCGCGAGTTTCTCTGGGAATTTCCCATTACATAGCAGCGTATTCGGTGCTTGCTCAGAAGTTTAGGGGGTTTTTTGCTTTAAAAAGAAGTTTTCTTCCCACGCAGTGAGCAGCGGACGCTCATGTTTTCGTCACTTTTTACAGAATCAAACTCAAAGTAAGGTCAGTACTTCCACACTTTAAACGCTACACGGTCATACTCTCTCCTGCACTCGATATATTATCCATTGTTGATCTGCACACAGCTGTTGTCATGAACGTCGCACTCGCTTACGTCACTGTCATGAGACACTCTCACAAAAAAATCACGGTTTTAGCAATGCAGTAACGCAGCGTGCTTACGGGAAAGTAACAGTAATCTAATTACTTTTTTGGCAATAGTAATCCCTTACTTTACTCATTACTTGAAAAAAGTAATCGGATTACAGTAACGCGCTGTAACGCACTACTGCCCATCTCTGGTAGTGGTTAGCTTATCTCACTTTAAAACGGACTAAATGTTTATCCACCAACCCCACACAGTTATTATCAATCAATACACAATACAGGGTTTCAGAATATATTTCAAAGCTTTTCTTTGGATATTGGTTGCTTTCTTATAGCATATTCATAACGTACTTCATACCGTGTACATATTACATACTGTAATAGACCCATTTCTGTAATATACTTACATATCTATATTATTACTAATATATATTGTAATATATCTATATCATGGCTAAAGCACTTCTGGATGGATGCAAACTGCATTTCGTTGCCCTGTACCTGTGACATGTGCAATAACAATAAAGTTGAATTTTATTCTATTCTATTCTTTCAATTCTTGTATCTGACCATTTCCAGAGGAATGTTTTTGTTTTGTTTGGTTTGTTAAGCCACTTAACACTGACCTATGAATCATTCTAGCATAAAAAGGCTCCTAACCCAAGGGATGACATTATGAGCAAGTGTTGTGTTTACATAAAACAGACAAGTTAGCAAAGAACCAGTTTTAAGATGTAGCTTCCCTGCCACAAAATGTATAATTTGTTACAATTTCTCAAGAAAAATGTCAAAGGTAACAGTTTGACAGGCATAAAATTGTATTTTTGCGCCAAAAACTATCTACAGGAGATGAGCAGTTTCTGCCGTGCCCTTAAGAAATAGGGGGGGGGGGAAATCCATCAAAGACTGGAAACAGTATCTAAGAGATGCATCTGGAGCTGAAGTTGAAGGTTCATCAGAAATGGTCTGAATGGAAGGCTGAGGGTGGGACAGCCATTCTTAAGGAAGGTAAACAGGTAGAAAAGTTATTACAAATTACAAAAGAACTGGATTAAAAGTCACTGGCAAAAGGTCTGATGGCATGAGGAAAACAAATTTGTACATTTTGGTTCAAACTACCATCAATATGTATAGAGGAGGTCAGGAGAGAGGTACAACATTGAGTCTACAGCCATCTGTAAAACATGGTGGATGCTCTGCTGTGGTTTGGGGCTGCATTTCAGCCAGACGGACTGGGGATCTTGCCTGATGGAATTATGAACACAGAAAAGCACCGTCAGATTTTGATCCATCATGCAATTACATCTGAAAAGTGTAACGTTGGCAACGGCTTCAATTTTCAGCATAACAATGATCCCAATCATACTGCCAATGCGGTAAAAGCATACCTGGACTGAAAAACACACTGTGGAACACCATCAGTCATGGATTAGCCTCCCCAGAGCCCAGACCTCAAAGTTACTGAAATAGTGTGGGATCATCTTGACAAGAACAAGCAAACGGCAACACACATCCTTTGAAAGCCCTTCAAGAAGCCTAGAAAATTATCCCTGAAGCATACTTAAGATTTGGCATGACCACTGTTATTCTTCAACACAGCATGGACTCTCTTAGCCGTTTTCTTGTCATTTCCTTCACTTTCAGCTCATTAGAATTATACAAGCTCTGTTTTTGCCTTATATATTTTATCTCCAAGTACCTTTACACGTTTCAATAAATTGCTACGCCTATTCCTAACTTTCCTACCAAAATATCAAGAAATAGGAGATGGCCCAGAGCTGTTCTTTCAGTGGCCCAATGAATCACTGATGTAAACAGCCCCATAGCTTGGCTGGATTAATGCAAATGTTTTTTCACCTAAAATTGAAAAAAGCTCAATGTCTGCACTTTTTATGTTGTGGGGTTATGGTGTGGGAGTAACATGTCAAAATTGTCCAAAAAACAGAGTAACCACATATAACCACAATCATTACCTTTTACATTAACTTCTTCACCTCCAAATCATCCAATCTGTGCTCACTGAGAGGGAAAAAGTACTGTATTTTCAGTGAGGCTGTTCCTTCAAGTAGTATAACCAATACTGCAACTGCAGCAATGCTGTATGCTATAATGTCCTTATGCAGCCTTCAGTTCACTCTAACACTGTCCAACATAGGAAGAAACGGGCGTGCCCTGATTACTGAATCCCTCCTTGGCTATTGTAAGGGTCTCTTGCCCTGCTTGGGAAAGCAGAGTGGCTTTCGCCATTAGCGTCTGCTTTGCTGAAGGTGATGGATTCTAACATTATGTGAAACTGTACATACACTCACATTACCTTCCCTCTCATTAGTCTCATGCACATAACTTATGAAACCAAGCAGCTCACATGCAATGTCACTCCATCCATTCCTTATTGACACCTTGTGCTCGTTGAGTGGGCTGCAATGATTTGGCTTGATAATAAGTCACCTGACTGAGTCCATTTTTTTACCCAGAAGGCTTATATTCCACGGTAGAGCTGCTAGGAGACGATAAGACGGCGAAGAGATAACGGCTATTGGTATGCCATGTTATAGCACCTGAGAGGGCGTTAATTACCGTGCTTATGGGTGTTTGACAGGAATGCTGAGAGGAGAAAAGGACAGCAAGGTATTGTCAAGAGTGCACAAGGCGTCATTATCACAGGATTAGGATTTCTGTGGCGTCAAGCTAAACAGTGTAACATCAGGAGTACACAAAACACAGCAAAGTTGTTTGAAATGAGTCAGCTGGTTTTTCCTCTCTCTGTGTCTCTCTGCTTAACAATGTTTGATTTAAATTTAAAGCTGATGAGCTGCAACACAAAGATGTCCAAGTTTAGATACGGGCCAACTTTCTACCAAGTGATTAATTAATTTTCAAAGTAACAGCTGCAGCTGCTTAGTTTCATTCCCAGTGGTTTTCTCTTACTGTGTTCTGGTTTATAACATTGAAAATGTTATTGAATTTATGTATAATATACTGTACTCTTAAGCCTAAATGCTGTGAAGCAGTTGATTATGACACCTCAGCAGCTGGAAGCCTTAAAGCAAAACTCAAGTTTGTTTGTTTTTTAATACCAGGGTCTTTAGTTTTACTCATTATAGAATGGAGCAATATACTGACAGCTGTGCAACACAAAACTAAGCAAAGACACAAAGAGTCAGAAGTTTACAAGTTCATTTAGACCAGTGGTTCTCAAACTTTTCACAATGAGTACCACCTCATAAAATATATGGCTCTTGAAGAACCACCCTTATGACCAACATTAAAATACAGTAGTATAGGCCTATTTAACACCACATACAGTTTACACAAGACAGTTTTATTTCTTATATGAATACTATTTATTTTAAATGTCATAAACAGGACGTGACAAGTGATAATAATAACAACTGTACTGCATTAAAACATTCACAGCAGGTGGGATATCCAATCTTTAAGTGATGACCTGATGAACCCTGCTTCCAGGTCCCAACTACTGTGCATTTATTAAGGCTGTTGTGTTTTTAACATTTTTTTTAATGTTTTGCGTCTTGTTCTACATAATCTGAACAAGCCCCTAAAAAAATCAGTGATTACTGTTTGCCTCTCTCAGTTTTTGTCATCACTATTCATTTTAAAGCTCAGTTTTAAAACCTTACGATGTAACTACAGCCCAGCCCATGCAGCAGTATATTAATGACTAACCTTATATTGCAGTTGTTCTCCTGCCATGCAGCTACATTTGTTCCTAACCATCTGGAACCCTCATTGAGGGTTTATATGATGCTAACCATAGCTGTGTAGCTACCCACCACATAGCACATCATTATATACCAGCTAGCCCAACTTCAGTAACACTACAAACATCACTGCTGTTTAGTTTTCTATCTTCATTTATGTCGGAAGTGATAGCAGAGCTGTACATTTAAATTTTTGCTGTGGCAGTTAAGCTGCCGGATTTTTGGCTTCACGACCCTCCTTCATGGTTCGTGCACATCGCAACTCAGTTTGCTCTTCGTGGCGTTTTGGGCGATGATACAAAATACCATCATGCGGTGGCCTCGCTGGATCCGCTGTCCACCCGCCGTGTGATGACCCTCCTCTGGGATCCCCCAACCCAAGGGAAATACACCGCTCTCAAGGCGCTGCTCCGATGCAGAACGGCCAAGAAACTCCTCTCTCTCTCAGGCCTGGGTGATGGTACTGCTCTCAAGCTCATGGAGAGCACGCTGTCCTTGCTAGGAATGGTATATTATTTAATCTTAAAAAAATTGGAGATTTCCCGCGTACCACCCAAGTACCACTAGTGGTACACGTACTACCAGAGAAGCCCGCGTACCACTTTGAGAATGACTGATCTAGACCACACTTTAACTGGATCCATCCATTATTTTTTCAACCCTTGTATGAATAATCATTTTTCAACAAGATTCAGAACTCCTTCAGTAATCTTAACGTGCAGACGAGGCTGATCAAGGGTGTCTTTATTATCCTCCAAGGGGCAATTTGTTATACAATCAGCAGAAATCACACAACCATCAAACAATAATAAATAAATCAAATGAAAACAAACACACTTAGAAAAAAGCAGCATTGGAAACACAGTGAACTTTTATGTCTATTTATCCTGCGTGTTGCCATGTAGCCACACAGAAGCAACTTGAGCTCCTTAGATAAGGGGTGGCAAGGCCTTGTTCAAAGTTCTAACTTGTTTCGCTGTTCATTTTGAATATACCTTTAAGTCTCTTTTTCTTTTTTTAGGTTCAGTGACTCATAGCAGCTAACGAAAAAAAAATGTAATAACAGATTCAATAAAAAGGGCTGTTGAAAGAAAAACCACATAGCTCACAATAGAAGTTCTACAGAGAACATCCACCTCAAACTCAAAGGTCAGCTGATTAATTATAGTGCCAAGATGTTTAGACTAGTACACAAACCTTTAACACCGCAGGCGAGATGGTTGTAGAATCCATCCTAAAATCCATGATCATCTCTTTAGTGTTGAATAAGAACAACTTGCACCAGTCCTAACAACAGAGCCAAGATCAGGTCATCACTACCCAGTAAAGTCACACTGACTGCCCTGTCTGCGAACTTAAAAATATGCCGCCTCACGTATTGGCTTTAGCGCTGGTTGGTGTATGGCACAAATAAATAAGCAGCTCTGTGGTGTTCCAAAGCAGCAGAGAAGAACATCAGATAAACACCCTTATATTCAACATATCGAGCCAGCTTTTAGGAATGTAATAAATACTTGCAAACTCTCCTGCTAAAGCCTTGGGCTACTTACAAGATTCTAAAAGAAAAAGACACCTTTTTTTAATGTGCAAAAGTCTTTGCACCCTCTAAGTTTGGCAGGACCATAGAGTGCCCAGTGCATCATCAGTACCCCTGCATGACCTAAAACCAATCTGGAATGGGTTTAGATTTGCCTGCACTGTGTGTGGAAGCATCTCTTTAACTATCATCTCAAATTACTGCATTATAACAGAGGCAAATGTCACAGGCCTGTGGTCATCAAGTGGCTTAGGAGTGGTGTTTTTTGATAATGATATTGTCATTAGTTTCACAGGTATTTGCAGGATTTGGCATTTTTACATGATGAGCTAATGATGGCAGTGGGATGGGAAAATTAAAATGCCACCAAAGTTAATAAAAATCCAACCTTACGGGGACAATGAATGTCTATAAATAATGTCATATCAAACCATGCAAATGTTGATGAGACCTGAAACAGAAAAGATCATGGCTCTAAAACAAAACTTGGGTGAAACGTCACTGACACTCAAATTCTAGACACTATGACCAAGATGATCTAAATGACATGTTGAGCCATCAAATAGTTGTTGAGAAATCTGATTTAAAAATAGGGAAATTTGGCTGTGTCTTTCGTGGTTTTAATCAACAGTTCTTCAGATAACACCAGCAAATAACATTTGCAGATAATATCACAATAGGGATTCAGATCAAGCGAGTAATCTTCCAGGTAACTCTTTAGTTCAGAAGTTCTGAGGCTCATGGGCAGTTTTCCAAAATGCACAGGATTAGGTAAGTTTTCGCATGTTTGTGTTGTTTGGTGTTTAGCTCAGACTTGCAACATACACTTGGTAGTTGAGTCTGTTTGAGGTCAGATCGTGTTCACACCATAAACAAACCTCTGGAGTTCTTTTGGAACCGGACTGAGAACACCTACTCCAAAGGGTCTTGGTCCAGTAATTTTGGTCTGTACACATATTTGATTACTGTGTTCAAATCTGCACAGGAAAAGCCAGAGTTATATTTAAACTACTAAACACTGCAGATATGAAAACACTGAGAAGTGGGAGTCATTTTTGGGGGCTTTAACTATCTGTGCAAAATTGCACTACAATATGTGTTTGTCTGTGTGTAGAGTAATACAACACTCATGTCACAAGAAAACTTTTAATTCTAGCTTTGGTATCATGTCATTGTGGGAACCACTGAATGTGAAAATGACAGTAAACACAACTAAAACTAGTTGTTGTGCCCATCCATTGCAGTTGAAAGCACGTGCATTGAGTTCCGGTACATCTGGAAGGTCGTAGTTGAGGGAAACAATATTCTCTGCACAGCTAATGTCATCATGCTTTTCGATGTTTGCTTTGATTGCTGTTCCATTTCTTTTTGTTCATGTTTTAAATCTCAGTTAACATCATCATTCTACTCTGTTTCACCTACCTTTGTTCTTCTTTCCACCAATTTTGGTTATCGCCTGTGTTATTTGAGCTAGCCAGTACACCTGGCACCGTAGCTGCTCACTGTTGTGTTGCCAGACTGTCTTTGAACCAAAGGTCCACTGCAGTCAGGCATCGGCCATTCTCAAGTTTGTTTTCCTTATGTTTTCTTGTTAGGGTTGTTCTTTGCGACCTCTAGTCTGTTCTGGGACTTTTGTCCGAGTTTTCACCTTTGTACGTTATTTAGTGTGTGTTTTGGTCTTTCTCTCTCTGGCTTTTGCCTTTTTTTTCCTCATCCTTGCTTAGGTTGCTTCAATAGATGACAACCTGCGTGTAACCTAGGGTGTTATTAAAGTTTGGGATTTTTTACTTTTGCCTGTCTCTCTTCTCCTATGTTTGGATCCTCTCTGCTGTGAATCGCCACAGATGAATATAATAAGGAAAGTTTGAGTAATAACCTCTCATGAAACCTGTAATTTCAATAGATTTTAATGTAGTTAAACAGCAGATGTCCCTACATCCATGCTTCTGTTCTGCAATTTACAAAAATAAAGCTGGTGACTAAAATGTGCAACCAGTAGTAATGTTGTGCCGAATATGATTTTTTAAAAGAGCATCCTGTGGGGAAGCAAAATCTCTTTTACAAGCCTTAAAATGAATGTGCACAGACTGAGAAGTAGGGGTGGGTTTTGATAATCGATTCATCGATTAAAATCGATTCTGGCTTGGATAATGTGATATCCATTCATTAAAATCCTGAATCGATTTTTTTATATACATGTATTTTGCCCAAAGTTCCAGAATCTCAGGTGAAACGTCACAAAATTTTGACAACCACCAAACATTTAAATCAGTAAATGAGAGCAGGAACACGGCTTCTGCACAAAGACGTAACCACAAAGCGCGGACCCGCAGATCAGAAGCAGTGAGATGTCGCCTTTCTCACCCGACGGCACGGACACGGTCGGGGCTGAAAGCCGACAGCTCACTGATTCTGATGTTTCAGGGGTTCGCGCTTTGTGTTTATGTCCTTTTTGCGCTGATTCTAAAGCTGTTAGTTTGATCTCTCTCCAAACAATATTGACCGAACCAGCAGCAAAAGAAGATTCAAACTAAGCTTCACATAAACATCGTCATGGATTCCCTCTGACTTTTGCTGTTTTGCTTCCACCACGATAAAATCACACTTCATGCACAGCTCTCTCTCTCTTTCTCAGTGTACTTCAAGAACAGTTTCCTGTCTAAAAATCTGTTTTCTTCATTATTCGCTTGCTTGCTACGCACAAGACGACCGTTGTTTACAGCGCCGTCGGCCAATGTTTTTTTTTCCTTTTACATTCTTCCGAAAAGAAAACCTAATTTCTGCTGTTCAATAAGCTTCTGAACAAATTTAAACTTTTTAAAATTATACAAAATGCAAAACGCTTAGCCGTGTCTCTAATAAAACCGCTGTAACTTCAGAGGTAATGTTCATATGTTGATTAATGGGTTTCTTTCGTTTTTTGATGTACTGCAGAATATTTTTATAAAATCCCAGGCCAGGAAAATCACCTTCATGTTTTTCTGTTTTATCTTCAGCTACTTTGACACAAAGGCATCTGCTGTGACGGTCACACCTTTGATAAAATCTGGAAAGTGTCAGCTGCCTTTTTATAGATACAAAAATATGTAAATGTACTGATCTGAATTATAATATTTCTGACTGTCTGAGGCAAAATTTCCCCGATTCAAATCGATTTGAATCTAATCGAATCGTGGATCAAATCGATTCAAGACCTTGTGAATCGGAATCGAATCGATTCTAGAAATCAGTGACGGTACCCAGCCCTACTGAGAAGTTTTCTCTCTGTGATAAAAATGAATAAAATAAGAGAAAGCAATCACCGAGTAGCTCCCCAGTTGGGCAGTTGGCATGGCAACAAGAAAACACTGCTCTATCTGCTCTTTATAGGGATTATCAACATAGTTGGGATGCATCCTTGATTAGTCTGCACTGAAGGAAAGCTACTGTGTGTATTTCTGAAGTGAATAAAGTCCTAGAAAGTGAAATATAAAGAAACAAAATTAGTCCTTTTCTAGTTTAATGTGTGTTTGAGAACTTTGCATCGAGACACATAAGAGAAACTTTGCACTTGGAGAAAACTGAAGTCAAATGAATGGGAGAATTGACATCTAAAACTTCAAAATGTGCATAAAAAAGTCCTGATGCATGCTCAATGATCAGTGTTTGTTGTTCCATGGTCATGACAATTTGCATATCAATGATCAAGGAACTGACCTCACAGCCCATTGTTGTTTATAAAGCAGGGAAAACCTGCAGTCAGCTGAGACTGAAGAAGTCACTTGGATGAGTGATGAAAAGTTTCTTCCATTGAAAACGCTCCATCCAGATGACCAGAATCAACTTTTGGAGTGCTTATAAATGTTTATTTATTCCAGATATTTTTGCAATTACAGTACTTACACAACAAAGCCAGCTAAACAACAGCAGCTGGTTATAAGCTTACTTGTTCATGTCTAAATCCAACAATTTCCACTTCAAATAAATTTTCACTAACACTGGCTAACAGCAGATAACAGCAGTACTTACTGACAGAAAAATTCAGGATATCCTTAACTCACCTCAGTATTGCTGGCATTTAACAGACGTGAGCTCGCATCGGACTCTTTTCAGAAAGTTTTACAGCCTCCTCCAGAGTAAAAAGATGTACAGTTACGTCTCCACCACCCTGTTCAGTCATGAGCCTTATTCTTACTTTACTTCCCGTGTCTCATTATTCAGATTTAGCTCGGCCCCGTACAGTTCCACTTTGCCCTCATCACCTCCTGTGTATTTATCCCCTGTTTGTCTCAGTTCCTTGTCACATCGTACTGTTTCTGTTTCCCAAGTTGTGTCAGAGTTCCTGGAGTAACCCCTAGTGCATCCTATGTTTGTTCATGGACTTTGTTATTGTTGTCAACCGCACTACTGCCTCGCTTCCAGTAAAAGCTTATTTTCATTTGATCCCTGCGTGCCTATGAGTCTGCATCTAATATGACATCTACACATCTTATATCAACCAGTAATAGCTCATAAAGATGCATATTTAGATGCCTCATTGGTCAGAGGAAGCCAATTCTTTGAATTCATATATGTGTGGCGCCTGGATCCACAATTAGCATCATAACTCACTGAAATTTCATGTGGATTTCTGCAGTACAAATGCTAAATGCTTATTTGTGATTAAAAGTGTGTATTTTCTTTTATAAAAGCACTGCATCTTATTATAATAGTGTGATGGCATGCCACACATGGTAAGCTCCACACCTCACCACCAGGTGATTCACTTTAGTTTACGTTGCAGTCACTACTTTAATATATTCTACTTATTGTTCAGTGTTGTTTCTTTATTAAATTTATTTATTTTTCTATCACACCTTCCAATGTTTATATGGCGTGCACACATATTAACACTGCAAGGTCAAAGTTCTGTTTTATGTTATATTAATATATCTTTCTTTGTTTGAGTTACCTGGGGTTTGGCTTCTCCTCCTGCCTGGCAAAAGGTGTGTCATCTGGTTTAGCTAAACGAGGAATTTAAGTTCCCCCTGTGTCATTTCAGGAGGTCAGTTTATCTTATGTTTGTTTGAGATTTTGCTAATTGTTATCTTGAGTTTAGTCTATTTAGTTGACCTCTTTTATTGGGCTGCCTGTTTAAGTTTTGGCTTTGTTAAATATATTTTCATATTTTTTGGGTCAATAAAACCCCTTTTTTGAATTAAACACCTGTGTCCTTTATGCTTTACTGCTTGGTCCCTGACAAATAGTAAAAGTAATTTCTTTAATGTAATTTTTAAAATCAGTATTTAAATTCTTTAGATACTTTTTGCAATCATGTGTTTGAATTGGCTGTATTGAAACCTGTTAATTGGTAAATTGTTTAAGTCAACAGATACAGTTTCTAAGTTTCACTTTACAGAAGCGCCAACTTTGCACAAATGACCAGAAAATGGGTCTTTGACACGTGTCCTCTACCTTTATCTCCTGGTTGGTACACAGGTCTGTCTGAACAACCATGTAGTTCATGTAGTTTTTTAGCTACATTTCAGTCAAATGTGCAAGTTAGCTGCTGTGTTCCCTGCATTTTTATCTGTCCATCCACCCATCCATTTTCTTCTACTTATCCAAAGTCAGCTCATGGTTTCAGGGTATTCCAGCTGGTACTAAGTGGCTCTTATTACAGACTGAGCATCATTTAAATGCCACAGTCTACCTGAGTATTGTTTCCAACCGTGACTGTCTCTTTATGATCACAGTGTACCCATCTTCTGATGGCTGCATCTAGCAGGATAATGCACCATGTCACAAAGGTCAGAACATCTCAAAGTGGTTTCTTGGACACGACACTGTACTCACATGCCCTCCACCGTCATCAAATCTCAATCCAAAAGAGCACCTTTGGGCTGCAGTAAAACAAGGAATTAGCATCTTGGATGTGTCTGCAGTAACTGTATAATGTTGTCACGTCAACATAAAGCAAAAACTCTGAGGACTGTTTCCAGAAACTTGCTGATCTGTGCCATGAAGGGGGTCCAACCAGGTACAAGCAACATGGAACTAACAGACTGCCCGGTGAGTGTACATACTCAAGATATCAACGTATTTATTCATGCAAAAATTTCCAAAAGAATTCTTCTCTGTTAGATTTGGCATTTCATTTTAAAAGCCTCACAATATTAAAAAAAACAAATAAAATAGAAAGAACTGAACCTAACAAGTGCAGCGTCCACATGTACTGTATGTGTGTGCATATGATTAGCTTACCTACACTAAAAACAGCAGTTACCACGGCTGTGGCTTTGGCTTCATATCAAGAAATTAGGAGCACGGTGAAAACTTAGGAGGTGTTGTCAGTTTTGGTGTAATTACTTTCACTGCCAGAAAGCAGAAAAAACTTGCAGCAGATTTTTTATACTGCACTTATTCATACAAGTATAAAAGTGTCACATCCACACCCTTGTCACACGAATTTAAATGATCTTATTGTCGATAAAATGAGTCATACCATCAATTTATTATTTAAATTTCTATTTTTGTAACTCTGAGGTGTTAATATGAAACTCAATGCCCAGCTGATTAAACTTCCGTGCAACGTCCAGTAATAACAGCTAAAAACCACCGGTACAATGAAAAATTAAAGGAAAACCATCCTGCGCTCACAATATTATTACAGCCACTTACATATTTCTGTCTGTCATTTAAAAATGAATGTTTGAGAGCAGGATAATGGGAATAATCCCGCTGCCCATTTTCAAATTAAATTTTGGTGTTCGTGGTGAGAGGAGTGTGTGTGCTCATCTCTTGGAAGCAAATCCTCCATTTGAATAACTTCCCTCAAGGCTTGATGGATGTGATACAGATATTAGATTTCCATCACTTCAAACTCTGAAGTTTCTGCCACTGGGTGACTAAATAATTGAAGACTTCTCCCATAAAAAACGCAATATATCTGTGTGAGAAAAATGTTGCTTCCTTAAATTTATCAGTCAATATTTCAAAAGGGTGGATGAGTCTATCCCCAGCAGCATAACTATTTGTAAGCAGAGGACTTAAAATGACTCACTTTTACGCCAGCACTCTAAGATTGTGTCAGTTTTATTTTGTGCAGTTGACATGAAACTTGTTGGTTTTAATTAAACATTTACTAGTTGCTTTTTAATAATTTTTATTGACTAGTGTGTGTGTGTGTGTGTGTGTGTGTGTGTGTTTTAACTATCTTCACGTCCTTGCTGCCAGGTGTTTTTAAAGGTCAGATCTGATGGTTACAAATAGTGACTTCTGTGTCATGAAGACAGAGCTCTAGCTCCAACTGAAGAACCTTCAGAGGTAAACTTTCCTCGGTCCCCAGGTTGCACGATACTGTCTTGAACAACTCCTTATTTCTTTATATCTTGGGATTTTGAATATGAGCAAACATACATGGAAAAAATATAAGCAAAGAGCAGGTTTGTATCATTTTAACCAGCTTAAAAGTCTTTTTTGATATGTCCATCTTTATTCTTCAGCACAGCCTGAATTCGTCTTTGCATTTCTTTAAGAATAAAGCTTTGCATATGACTCGTGTCTTCACTGTACACAAGCCATATGCATATACTTTTCTCTGTCAAGCTGATCCAACATGGGTTGGGCTTTTTCTGTATGTCTCAGATTTCAAATATTGGATTGATCACTCCCTAATACCTATTGCCTGACTTCCATTGCTTATATGGTTTGAGTATGATACCTCAGCCTTTTCTCCTGGTTTCTCTTCCTTAAGAATGGCTTCTTGACAGTCAGCCCCGTCCTGTTTTGATCAACTAAAGGTCCAGATATATCTTTCAGGTCCAGTGTCAATTTTTCTATTTCTTAGGGACATGACTTCTGATGATTCTGTTCATCTGCTGTGGATACTTTTAAAGCCTACCACTTCTTCTCTTGTCCTCTGCATGCACATACTGAGTTAAAAAGTTGTGAATTCTTTGGGACTCAACTTGTTGATGGAAAAATACTATTTTATTCTTATCAAACTGTGCTATCTTTGGCATTTTTCACAGATTCAACTACAGAAATGGGAACAAGTTATTGTTTGCAACAAGCTGCCAGTAATAAAATGCCAAAAGGTATAATTTAAAATAGGCTTTTTGCTAAGCTGTGCAAACACCAGAGTGCTTCTTCCACTGAGTTCTGTTTTTATGCTTGAATGATTCATGGGTCAATGTTAAGTGGATTAACAAATAAAAAATCATTCCTCTGAAAATTATCACGTACAAGAAATAAACTGAGCCAGTGCCCAAAGAAAAACTTTGAAATGCCAAAGGCCATTGTAAATCTGGCTCAATGGAAGGAAAACTTTTTTAAAAATGAGGGATGGTGGTTCAAGACTTTTGCACAGTACTGTACTGTTAGAGTAAAATACTGCATTTAAATGCATGCTTCTATGCAGAAGAGATTAAGATGACACAGTTCCACAAATAATTACTTCAGTTATTTATATCTGTAATTTAAGGGGAGACCTAGGCATTACTTCAGACTTCTCAGGATATGACTCATTGTATTCTTTTACAAAGAAGGCACAGTGGCTCTTCATCTTCAAAGTCAGTGACTGCCAAACCCTTAGTTGTTTGCTTTATCCCTCAGTCTGCTAAAGAGTAATTAGCACGGCCGTTCATTAATTACTTATGAGTTCATGGCCTGACATCGGAGCGCTGCCCGGGCAGGTGACTGTATCTGTCAGCTGAATCCAATTTTGCCAACTCGCCGGACGTTCGTGATTTGTTCAATCAAGACGTCACAGACAATTTGTCTGGTACGCCTCGGCCACAGAAAAGAAAATTAGAGTATCCGTCAGCCGTCCCAAAGGGTCTTGCCTTTGGGAGATGTAGCATCCGCCCCCTCTGTTGACAGACCTGGCGCCTGCCTCACTTGTCACTGTAATTAGTTTTGTTTCACTACCATTGTGCTCAGCAGCTCTACTTTATTGCTGCATAGCCGTGTGCAGTCAGGGCTCATTCCACAGTGTTGCATTAAACAAGGCTGCTTTTAAATGCTCTGACATGAAAAGCAAGCTTTCTCCTCAAACACTGATTTCTCCTGCTCTCAGCTGGTAATAAGTAAACATACTTTTTGTGTCCAGCTCCCTGCTTATTTGCAACAATTACAGCCCAGTGTTCCACTGATGATCTGTGGATAACTTTAATTAATCAGCTGGATAATGGTGCATGTAGGATCAGTGCAGAAGAAAAAGGTCATGTGGGGGCTTGGCCCATCACGGATGGGAGAGCAAATCTCGGAGACTGATGAACAGCAGCAGAATGTTATTTTATCAGCCAACACGTGGTCTCTCTGGTAGCAGTTATCTGGTGTGCACAGGATTTAAGGAACATGGAACCAGGACAAAACCAGATTTAGCATTATGTCTGATTGTGGAAATGATACCACGGTTTAAGGAAACCATGCTCATCGTCTGCAGACAGATATATTTTCTTGCAACGTAACAGGCTTATTTACCAACCTGTTGTAACCGGCGCTTGTTTGCCCATGAATCTAAAGCCAATACCAAGAGTCAAATGAACTCGGGGATTTATGCTAGAAATAGCTAACTGAGGCAAAGAGAATGTGCCCTGTACTTTGGAAATATTGTAGCTCGAGGAAATAATTTGCACTTATGACTCAATTTTGAGAAGAGTATTGAAGAAGAATAGACAGCTCTCTCAAAGAAAATAATGGAAAAAAGATTGAGATTCTGGTTTCATCTCACACTTAGGCATGCTCTCTAAACATTAGTAGCGTGCAATTTGTGTGCACTACCAAATTAAATCTGAACAAAATAAAAGTACATGCTCTTTCACTTTTAAGGGTTTACATTACATCTGGTCCTTAGCAGGTCTTAAAATTATTTAAATACATTATTTTAATATAATAACAGATGACATGTTGCATTGTCTCATTGTTTATTTAGGAAAAAACCTAAGCTATAATGCTGAAGCAGTGTGAGAAACGTAAGGGGATAGTGGGATGGTAAGCAGCAGTTATTCAAATGTCTTTGATTAAATTATCATCGACATCTTTTTGTTTGTTTTTTATTTTCTAAACTGTTAAAATTACATTACAGTCACATGCTATGCCTAAAAGTGGAGGTCAAAGTGGCATTGTGGCTATGCATGTAAAACAAACCTAAGCTCTTTCATGAACAGAGAATAAGACAGAATGGGATATTTACAGTTGTGCACAGTAACTCAAGGATATCTTTGGTAGATAAACAGACTAAAAATAGATAACCTTATGAGTAAGAGAGGAAAATAATGAATGAAAATAAAAGTGAATGAAACAACACAGAGTAAGATAGAATAGAATTGGGGCAGCCAGTTTCACCCAGATATAGCTACACGGTAAGGTAATATTTCTAAATGGTTGAAAAAGAGTTTCCATGTGTTCAAAAATTTTGCAGTTGACCCACGTAGAGTATATTTGATCTTTTCCAACTTATTAAAATGAAGCGAATCTCTGATCCAGGCCTCATGTGAGGAAGAGGAGGATGACTTCCACTGGAGCAAAATCAGACGAGAGTTAAAAGGGTCACGTTTTGGCAAAACAATCTCGCCAGGTGTCACACCAAACAGAGCAACTGGGGCAGTTGGATCTAGGTGTGCCTGAAGTACCTCTGACAGTTTACTGAAAATTTCTGACCAAAGGGACAGAACCAGAGCATGCGCATCAGTGCCAGGAGCTTGTTTACGTCTATCACAGACAGAGTCAACATCGGGGTAGATTTTTTGGAAAGCTTGGGTTTTGATTAGTCTGCATAGTACAGCCCCTAAACTGGACTAGCACTAATAGATAATGAGTTTACTTGGATCAGGAAATTGCCCAGGACTTTGTGTGGATACACTTCTCCAAGTCCTGCTCCCAAAGTGAACTAATAGCTGACAATGGGGCACTCTGAAGAGAAGTTTCTTTTGTAGCTGGATGAAATTGCACCTTTTTTATTCCGAAGTGGAAGTAAAAAGGTGTCAGTGGGTGGAGTTAAAGGTTGAGAGGGAAAATGGTGGGTCACTCCTGAAATTGCGAACTTGAAGGTATCTGAAAAAGTCGTTTTTTCAGGATCCTATACTCAGCTACAAGTTGTTCGGAGGAAGGGAAAACTTCCACAGTATACAGATCATGAAATCCTTATTAAATGATTTTATACACAAAGTAACAAAGCCTCCTTCCCCTAGCAAAGTCCTAAAAATATGATTCCTGATTCATAATTTGCAGGCCACGGTGGCACGTAATTGATTCCAGATTTTAAGGGTCTTCTTCCCTGATAAATTTCTGCAGTATTCTGCAATGTCTGGACCTCTAGAGGTCTAGACCAGAGCAGTCAGGGATGATGGTACACAGGAAGAACTCGCTATTCTCAGCCACTCTGGGATGTCAGGTGCATCGTTCTCATGCAGCCAGTACTGCAGTATATGGAGGGTAGATGCCCAGTAATAAAGGGAAATTTGGTAGCGCCATTCCTCCAACCTCCCAGGCCTCTGTAGAAATATTTTACTGATCCTTGAGGGTGTTTTATTCCAAACAAACCCTAAGATCAAATCAAGTTTCCTGAAAAAGGATTTGGAGATAAAAAATGGGGACACACGGAAACAGGAAAGACAATTTTGGCAAAACATTTATCTTAACTAGGCATATCTGACCAGATATAGACAGAGGTAGTCCTTTATTTCAAAAAGGAGTATATTTTAGAGTCAAATGTGAGTGCGTCTGTCTGACGGTTGCAAAGTCAAGCAACAAGACAATAATCACAAGCTCAGCAGCAAATCTACAACAGAATGGATTAAAAAGAAAGTGACTCAGTCAAAGTCCAAACCTCAGCCTGATTGAAGATAGCGGTGATTAAATGCATGCTTCCAACTTCAATTAATTGAAGCTATGTTATAGAGAAGAATGGCTCAAACTTCCTTCAAAATGATGTAACAGGCTGATAAAGTTCTTCAAGTTAGGGCACGTGCACAATAGGACCAGAGATGATTATGCGAGAAACGTTTCCATGACCTCTTCATGTAAACAGAACACTGCTTTTACATCTTCAGCTGCGTCAAAATAAAACGTCCTTTTAGTTCACCTGAATTCAGTGGATCTCTTTAAAGAAAAATATCAAATGTAATTTCAAAAGTTGCTAAGTTACTAAAGCTTTAATAAATTGGTTTGATTAAATCAAGAGGGCACTGCTCTTGACTTTATATTGTGCTACATTCCTAGAAATCGGAAAAAAAATATGTTAATACAACTAAATAAAAAAAATTAGATGGGGCCTTTCACTCCATTCATTGAATCTACATGATGGACATCAATAACACTTGTAGCAAAGTACTCAGCACCTGTGAGATCCCTTTATATTTCCCTTGTGATGTTTTGTGCACACTGCTATTTTAGAAAAGCAATTGCATGTGGGGATAAAATATCCTTTGTCCAGTAAGTTGACCATTTTCCTGAAGCCTTTGTGTTTCCTGGACACGTATCTTTGTTCAAACGTGATTAGGTTGATGATTTCAGAGAATGCGTGTGAGCTGGATGGATACAATGACACACTGTAGAGACTCACTCTCATGAACGTCTGAGCTGATGTTGAGCAGATGATTCACATTAGCAACCACTGCATTGTTTTTCTTGGCCTTCATGCATTAGTTATGCTGCTGTTTGTGGTTAGTTGTGTTGCTCTGTGGCTCACACACAACTCTACATTACTCTCTATATAATTCTCTATATAATTTCTTCTTGGCTAACATCATTTGTCCTAAATCCATGATAGTATTTCCAAATGACAGATGATGATCCACTTCTAGAGTCGAGCTCTTTCCCCTCTGCTGTGCCAGACATTGGATTTTTTACAGAAAACGTCAAGCTGCGAGGTTCAGGGAACTGCTGTGATTGGCACATGAAGGTGGGTGATCAGCATGCGTGTGCATAGGGACATTAATGGGTACATTTTATAATTTATGGGCAACAAATGAAGAACTAATGGAGACTTTGTCTGACAAGAAAAGATTGAGTTTAAAAGAACAAATGTCTCATTTTAAAGAAAGTAAAATAAACCTGTGCTACTCAACTACACTTTCTAACCACAATAAAACAGCACCTCTAAACCCAGTGGCCTTTTTTCGTTTCCCTAATTTGCATCTCCCTGTCTCCTTTGTCTTCTGTCCTCCTGCCTGTGATCCAGAAATCAATCGCTGAACACCATGTTGAAGGGTGTGTGTGTGTGTGCGTGTGTGTGTGTGTGTGTGTGTGTGTGTGTGTGTGTACTAAACCAGGAACAGGGTCCCAGAAGCAGCTCTACACTCTGTGTCACTTAAAATAGCACTGGGCCTCCCCCCCCCAAAAGCTACATCAAGCGTACAGAGGGCAGGAAGTCAGATGGGAATGGTATAAAGAATCCAGTCATTTTTCAAAATAAAAGACAAACCACACTGCTCCTCAAAAGCTCCCAATCTGTGTGCGTGATTTGAAGCAGTGCAAAGCACAACATCAAAAACATGCATCATATATAGGAACTGAACCAAAACAGGTGACAGAACCAAAAATGAGCAAGCACGTGTGTGCAAAGCAGAACATAAAACTGGGAGAAGTTTTTCTTTATAGACCTGGCTTTGTGCCAATTTGTCAGGTGGGATGGGGTGGGGGGATTGCCAAGGTGAAAAAGGAAAGGGTCGAGCACAAACTACTGCTGGAAGCACACTCTTCTCTATAATATCACTGAATGCTGAAGCATTAAAATTTCTCCTAATTAGAGCCGAGGGGCCTAACCAAACCATGGAAAACATGCTCAGACCACATGCATTTGAGTGTAGTTTTCATACTGAATAATAGTCGAGGCAACGTAAGGAAAGAAAGAATTATGCAACCTCTGGGAGGTCCAGCTTTTTTTAAACATGCTGCTTCCAATCATCCTTGCTAGTTGTCATTTCAAGTGCACACCAGAATAGGCTCCATGCTGTCTCGCCCACCTTAGCATACATTTTCAAAGTTCAAGTATTCATTGAACTATTCTCTAGTTTTGGGGGGGGTTTTTCAAACCCATTTTTTCCCACTCTCAGCCTAGGAACACCTGCTCTTCAGTCCACAGCCATTAGTTTGTTCTAGCATCAGTCCACTCCTCTCACACACAGGTATCGCATCCTGCCACTACAATAACAACAGTAATGAACTGACTGGCAAGTGGCAGCTGTGCTCTGACCGCTCCTCTGACTTAAACCGATTCACTTCAACCCATAATGGTTTTTTTATTCCCAACGCTCCAGTATTACCAATACCACACACATGTTGCGGGTTCATTTATAACCAAGGACAGCCTTTTAGTAATCAGATAGAGGTTCGATAAACGCTGAACTGCTGACTCCCTCGAGGAAGGCTTCTGAAGGGCGATTTACCACCTCAGTGCTGATGTGATGTCTACCCTCTGCTGGCTCTGTGTGTCTGTATATGGAGGAGGCGTGGGGTATATGTGTGTGTACAGTCCTTTGAGAAGGGATAGACAGTGTGTGACAGAAGAACAGACTGATAGGCCCAGAATCCCCTTTGGCTCCTCTGGAAAAAAAAATAGCAGCAGACAAGCATCTGATGATGCAGCCTTATATTCTGTCCAGTGACAACACAATTTACACCTCTGAAAAGACACATCGATGCATAATAGCGTCTTTGACATTTTCATATAAATAAACATTTCCATCCCTCATAATGCAAAACAAATATTACGCAATAGGGGCTAAACCTCTGCTCATATCCTGAAAGCATTTCCATTTACTGTTTTTCTTTGATTTGATTTTATAAATATATATATATGTACATACGTGCCATGCTGTAGACCTTTTTATGGGAATAAGCTTGGTGGCCCACAGGAAATGATTTTTTTTCTCACAAAGCAAGAGTGACGCACATTTTTAATAAATACAAGAAAATAAAAGAAATGAAAGACAGAGAAAGTGGCAAGAGGGTAAAATTCTTTACAAAGCTGTAGAAAGAGAGCACAGAGGGCTACAGAAAAACATTTCAGCTTGAGGGTCTTCATCAGCATCACTGTAAAATATATACAGAGAATGTCTTAATATTGTTATAGAGTGGAAACAAATTAAAACAACCAGTTATATACACTGATTAGCCAGTTTGTTAGGTAAACCTCTTGATGAAAATATCTGATTTATCCGTTAACATTTAGGCATGTAGACCTGGCTCCAACTGAATATCTGAATGGTATCATTACACCTCTTATTACAGCCAATGCATGCAGGAAAGATTGTCTAAACGCACAACATGCGATGGGCTGCAGCAGCAGAAGACCACACAGGAACAGGAAACACAGGAAACAATTCATACAGCCTCATTAAAATTGGACAGTAGGAGATTGGAAAACATTTCAGATGACAGGGTCATAACGTCGCATCGACAACACGAACGCATGGATCCATCCTGCCTTGTGTCACTTGTTCAGGATATTTCTGGTGGTGTAATGATGTGGCGGATATTTTCTTGGAAAACATACAAACTGTGCATCATTCAAACAACTTCGACAACAAAAATCGACTACAAAATGTGCATCTTACGTTCCCTCAAAGTGTTATATTAATGAGAAGCCCTGAGAAAAAAATACATCTTTTAAAGAAAAGGCAATATACCACCTATAAAATGAAGAGAAAAAAATATTGGTTTTTCTGCTGGAGAGAGTTTCTGAGACTGAATCTAAGACAAAGTAAAAATTGATTTCACCTTTTTTTAATGCAAACCTTAACCACACTTTGATATAGTTAATGGAACTCGTAATCTTGATTTAAAGGAGCAACACCGTGACAAGAAGATTGTATTACAGCAGCAAATTGTTCACAGTTCAGCTGTGTTTTTAGCACCTGGATCAGCAATCACTGATATGAAATGGAAAATGCACTTCCAATTACCATCTACATGATGTGCGCCATGTATGGGTTGTGTCAGTTGATTCCGAGAACAGATGAATTATTGTCTTTCCTTTCATAAAGGAGGAACAAGCAAATCTTTTACTAAAGGAGGTAATAAGGGAAGCACTGAAGCACCTTTCCTTAGACTTTGAGAACTTGGACAGTTGTTGTTATGACAGCCACTCAGATCATTCTTGCTCAATATTCTCAGCTGGGAGAATTTCAGAGCAAAATTGACTATTCAACCACATCCATCATCCAGTGTCCAGGGGAAAAAATGCACCAAAAGGATGGTGTTTAAGTTTACTCCGTCTACCCAGAGTAACACAGATCCACTTAACTGACTTAAAAAGACAATTGTTAAAAAAAATAAAAAATAAAGAGTTGCAAAGCACTACCTACAGAAAAGTTATGAAAAATACATATCTGACAATACCACAAACAACTGATTAAAATAATGCTGCCATAGAAATGTCACAAAACCCAAAATAACCTTTTCAAGTATCATAAAAGAAGTGTCTAGAAGTTATGGATATCTTTCTATAAATATGTTTTACTTTCCTCTGTGAGCTCCAAATGTTCATGAGCATGCAAACTTCATGCACAATTTATTCATAAACATGAACTCATTATACAGGCCTCATAAGCACATTATTTCTGTGCTGCTCAAGTGAAAAAGAATAATTTAAACTCGATGTACAGCGTGCTTGTGGTAAAAGGGAGCTTCTTCCCCTATTTGTGATGTCTTGGCTCTGCTCAGCAGCCTTGCATGAATAAATAAATAAATGCATGTCCTCCTGTCGTCTTCAGTTTCTTCAAGGTTTAGCTCCTCGAAACAATGTCCTGGGCAAAGGCGGGCATGGAGGAGGCTGTATGTCTTTTTGTTTTCCCCCCGCCTTCCTCGTTCCATTCTCTGAAGATTATGAACATATGATGACAGCAGCACAACATAATGCAGAAAATAGAAAAAAGTAGCTTAGCGCTTCTCACAGGCTTGACAGGGACACTGAAAGACAGACTGTGCTTAACAATCAAACAATACAGTGAACATACATTTTGCATTGGTTTCTAACACAAAAAGACACAAAAGTAGGAGAGAGAAATGTAGCAGGAATCCTGGAATCCTGTATTGCATCTGTGTATTGTAAACCCCCTTTAAAAAAAATAGACTGGTATTTATGTAGCAGTTTCAGCGTTTACTGACCGCTCACAGTGCTTTTACACCACAGACCACATTCATACAACACGTCACCTTCTCAAATCTATACCTATAGACATTTCAGACTCACCGGTTAACCTTAGATATCTTTTGGCTGTGAAAGGAAATCAGTGCACCCAGAGACAAAAAAATTAATAAATATACAGAAACAGGAAGAACATGCCAACTGCTCACAGAAAGCCCCCAGGAAGATCTGAGCCCATGAAATTCTTGCTGTGCTAACCAATGCACCACCATGCCACCGTTGATTTTTATGCATGAAGTTCAATGGGGCCCAGGATTTTGGATAATGTTTCCTGTAGCTCTGAAGTGAGCTTTTCAGAGCTGGAAAGAATAAACCTGATGATGTCATCAGGGTGCTATTGAGCTGCATTTTGGGAGTCCAGTATTTTTGGCACTCTGGTACTCACAAATATGCTGGCCTCTGGTGCTTTAAAATCCACCACTTTTTTCACTGTGTGAGAACCACAGTTACTGCAGGCCTCTGAAATGTATGTATATACAAATGTGGGGGCACATAGAAATAGAGCAAAATTCACCATCCAGTTTTTAATCCAGACAGGAATCATACATCTACAATGTAAAGACTGGACATACATACATATATACATACATATAAGATATTCTTTTAAATGGAAATAACCCCAAAGTTAATCCAGCAGGAGGCGACTCCTTTGCTTTAAAAGGACTTTCAGTTCTTTAGATGTCTATGTTCAAAAGATAGCTTTTAAATGATCCCACAGAGTAAAACATGTTGCAAATCAAGGCATGATTTAGGACTTGTTAGTCACAACTATTGTGACCAACAAGCAAGGAGAAACCTGCTTGCCACATCTGCCACCTGAGGCTGGATCTCCTTAGACTCCCATGCTAAATTTATTTTAAATCAAAAGAAATGCCTCATCAGCAATATTTGACTCCCGGCACTCACATATCTGCATGTAGAAAGACTATTTATTTAGTTATATGTTTAATTTGGAGAAGAATTTGTTCTCTTTTTTTCCACTTTTTTGTTTTTTCTTGGTTACAGTGTTATGTTGCCTAGTGACAGGAGTCCTGACTCCTTTTCCTGCTACTGTGGCAGTATAGCAACAATCTGCAAGGAGTGACAATAGCTTCAAAACAACTGCTGTTTACGTGACATTTTTACCACAAGTGACTGAAAGGATCACTTCACACACCTGACAAATTCAAACTTAGTGGGAAGGTGGAGCTTTACTGTTGCTGTGTACACACCTCGAGCAGGTAGTTGGGTTTGTTTGGGTTTTCTTTTTCTTTTTTTCAGGCCACTTTCAGTTCACAGCAGATGAAGGGGAATCTCGGCTCGCTCCATAGTAAATGTTGGTCTTAGAAATGGGTTGTGGGAACAGTAAGGTGCTGCCTGAGGCATCTAAGAAAAGCTATGTAAGTGTGGTGCAGTCACTAGTAGCTTTCAGTAAAGGACATGAGGATGATGATGAGCCAAAGAAACAAAAGAAGAAGCAAAAAAATCCATGGTTTTCTGCCAGTGTTGATAATCCTCACCTAGGACCAAGCAGCAAACAGCAAATCAAACAAAGACAAGAATGGAACAAGGTTCCCAGGTATAAGGACAAGTTTGAGCCACGCGTCACAGCACGGTAAGTGTTCACAGTTTGAATAATTATTTCTTCAGAGTTTTTAAAGCAGACAGTATTTTTCATGCTATGCTTGCTGGAAATTGTATTTTGTACATCCATGATATTTAAATCTGCCAATCTTGTACTGGAAAAAAAAAATCAAGAATCAAATATAACATGGTGGATGGTTGAAATTTAGGCCCCTCAAAATCCAGGAAAGTGGCAACTGATAGATTGGCTTTTATCCACTAATCTTGAGGCCAGTACATTATTTGGCAATAGCAATTTACAGCCAAACATAAGTGGAAAAGCCTGCATTTGCAGTGCTCATAGGAGCCTTTTAACATTCGTCTTTCTCATTCTTTCCAACCCAACATCCTGCAATAATGGTAGACAGTCATTTGAGATCCTTGGGGGTTTTAATGCCGGAAACACCGCCTTCCTGTACTTGTCAGATAAAGGCCTAGAAACAATTAAAGGAACAAAACTGATTCCTTTTTAAGGGGAAACATGTGTATTGCTCATCATCCCATAATTCAAAGCTTGCATAAAGTATTGCCTTGTTTATTGGCGATCTAAATCAGGATCATACATATTGGTTTGATCGACTTTGCATGCTGTATAGCATAGTGCAAAACATATATTCCCATACATCAGGACTGCAGCTGCAGGGAGAGACATTTAGTGCTTTGCAGCAGTGTATCATGAGATAGTTATGCTGTAATGAGTCACCATTCCCCTTCTGCCCTGTCAGGTATGACATCAAAGCCCTGATTGGTCGTGGAAGCTTCAGTCGTGTTGTGCGTGTGGAGCACAGGGCAACTCGCCAGCCCTTTGCCATAAAAATGATGGAGGTAGAGGCCCCAGAGGGTCGTGAGGTGTGTGATTCTGAACTAGCAGTGCTGCAGAGGGTGAGCCATGCTAATGTCATTCAGCTGGTTGAGGTGTTCCAGTTTCCACAGCGTGTTTACATGGTACTGGAACTGGCGACAGGAGGGGAACTTTTGGACCGTGTTGTCAGCAGGGGCCACTTCACTGAGCGAGATGCTACCCAGGCCATCCAGATGATACTGGCTGCATTGGTATACCTGCACAGCCTGGGAATCACCCACAGAGACTTGAAGCCTGAGAATCTTCTGTACTACCACCCCGGAGCAGACTCCAGATTGTTGGTGACCGACTTTGGATTGTCTGCTTTTGCCAGCACACTCACCAGGTGTGAGATTTCTGAACGAGGCAACGAGGAAACTGGAGAGTCGTGGTCTTTGAGGACCACTTGTGGAACCCCTGAGTACATGGCTCCTGAAATGTTGCTGAGGAGACCCTATTCCTGTGCAGTGGACATGTGGGCTTTAGGGGTAATTGCCTACATTTTGCTGAGTGGAACTGTGCCGTTTGAGGATGACAGCCGCACACGGCTCTACAGATCCATTGTGAGAGGAAAATATAGCTTCCGTGGAAATGTAAGTTTACTGGACTTTTTGTTCAGTTATGTTTAGTAAGTAATTTTGGATAGCAAATAGAGGTTCTAGAGGATTTAATAAACTAAATGAGAAAATTTTGCACCATAAGCACGTTGTGCTACTGCTAAAACTCTTTGACCAGAATAAAGGAAATATGAAGACAGATTGGATTTAAGTGCGACCCACAGCAGATTCAAGAAGAATTTTTGTCTTTTTATTAATTTTTTGGTGGGTAAATGTGCCTGTTTGTTGATGTTTTTCTGCTAATCATGAAATGAAAAATACACAAAATGTTGTTAGAGACACTATGAGCAGGAAAAGTAGCCCACAGATGTAATTTACAGGCTGAACTGAAAAACATACCCTTTAATGACAAACAAGTGGATATCAGCCATAAGGACCAGGTGAAAATGGAAAACAGTATGATAGGTTTGTAGCTTGAACCTATTCGCTGGAACGTTGAGGACAATATAATTACACAGCAAGCAAGACACGAAGTAGGCAAAGTTCTTCATGTTACTCATGCATGAGGGAGACCTGCCTGGGGTCAAGCGTCGTTCCCCCACTTGACCTCCGTCAGACTCTCAGCCAGGTTCCCCATAGCACTCCTTTTATTGTGGTTACATGAATATGCATAGGGTCATTAACATATAACATCTTACATAGGTATACATGTGAACAAAGAATACTGTGTATGTGTGTGTGTGTGTGTATGTGTGTGTGTGTGTGTGAGGTCAAGATGTGACCCTGTGAAGACTCCCCAAACGCTGGTGCCAGGAGTCTAGCGGGTCCATCTGAACAAAAGGCTCTTATACTTAAAGAGATATACATATGTTTGCTATGACATATATCAACAAAGAGAAAATACGACCTCTCCTAGGAGGTGTGTGATCTATGCCAGAACACTCTGTAGAGGAGTGAACGCCCTCCCCCTTCATGCTACTCAGAGTTGTTACAGACCTCCTAGGATGAGACATTCTTTCAATCTACAAATGATTATACACCTCTAAGCATATATGGTTAAATATTTCTAAGCATAAATGACAATCAACAATACAAAACCTAACACAGTAGGATCCTGAAAATCTGTAGGCCGACTTACTGATAAGTATCCAAATTAACCTAAACCATGTCACTTGTGTTGGTGTAGAATGTGGATGATTTAAAAGCTAAAGTATTATTAACATCAATATGTTTCGAAGTGCCTTAGGTCAAGCCAGTATAGGTTGCTAGCACATAGCTAATATTAGCCTTTTAGCAGCTAACTAGGTAGAGTGCTAAAATAATTCCATACTGAAATCATATTTTTATACAGTTAAATGTGTTTTCTTTGCATTTTATATTGTGAAGTGACTTTTCCCCCACTGAGAGTGGTATTCATATGCTGAACTCTAGCAACACTCAGCGAAACTGTCTGTTTAAAGTAACTGTTAACGTGCTGTAGCTTGTTGCTAGCACAGTGATTGCTTGGTTTATGGAATGCAAAATTATGATCAAGTTTTATACTTCTTTTATACTTCCCAAATAGTGCTGTGGTAACTTTTATTTGTGATCTACATGTTGCACTGGTTTCTAAACAGTCGGTTTATTTCAATATAACATGCCCAATCTCCCAGGAGCCATTCAGTTTGGACCATGATCGCAAACTGAGTGATGAGATTCAGCTGCAGGTAATTTCCTAACAGGACAGGCACAGCTTGTTAATTGCAACCAGAAAAGCATTTAAATTTAGGTCATACATGTATATGAGGGGCAGGGATAGCTCAGTAGGTAAAGTGGTCGCCCCATGATCGGAAGGTCGGCGGTTCGAATCCACTTAACGGCTACCCTGAGGTACCCCTGAGCAAGGTACCGTCCCTACACACTGCTCCCCGGGCGCCTGCTTAGTGGGCTGCCCACTGCTTCACTGAGTGAATGGGTCAAATGCAGAGAAAAACAAGTAATTTCCCCATGGGGATCAATAAAGTATCCATTATTATTATTATTATATGTTAAATCTAGGCCTAATGTGGCAGAGAATCATTATAATGAAAACATTCTTCAGTAACTGACAGGCTCTAATGTGGGACTGCAAACCGTGCAAATATTTTTTGACATTGGTTCTGTTGCGCTCTTCTATTAAAACAACTTAGATCACTTCAGGAAATGCCTGATTAACAAAAGTTTATTTCTTTACCGTCAACATGTGCAACGCATTTTTTTGCAGATTTCATGGGGAATCTTGTGTGTGTGTGTGTGTGTGTGTGTGTGTGTGTGTGTGTGTGTGTGTGTGTGTGTGTGTGTGTGTGTGTGTGTCTGACAATCCGTGCAGGTCGTGTTAGAGGACAACTCATGAGATTATGGTGAAAACTGTGAGCGCTGTCCATGGTCCTGAAATTTTAACAGTTTAATTTGACTGTAATAAAACTTTATTAGGGAAAACTGTGTTTGATCTCTATCTGAGGCACGATTGTTTTCAAGATAGGGTTCAAAGTCCATGTCGTCATCCCTTTGTTCTCTCAGTTCTTCAGCTATTTCACTTCAAATCTGATCGTGCAGGCTATGATAATCCTGCACCTGCATGAGTTTTCATGCTTGATTTAAATATTCCTCTTTCTATATTTTATGCCTTGAGAAAGAAACTGCCAGGAATGCATATGCAGGAGGCTCAGTTGCAAAAATCTCCAAGTTTCCACCTCTTACAAGCAATCTTGCCATTGCGCTCTCTTTTTAAATACCAACTTTACTTTTGTTAGGGAAAAACCCAGTTTGTTTTGGCATAAGGCATTAAATCTTAATCTTGAAAACAGAAGGAAGCTGGAGAAAACTGTCAAGGTAACCTTGAGCATCTATTAGAAATGCGTCTTTGTTCATTTTCAACTCTTTGGCCAGCTGTGGCCTCACCCACTGAAGTGCATCTGCTTCCAGCATAATCATTGAAAAAAATGTAGTTTTAACTAAATCCCTGATTTTCATTTTGACATCTGGTCTTCTCCCTATAGTATAATCTGGCATTATTTATGACGTGCATGCTCTGAAATTATGCAAAACATTTCTTCACATATGGTCATTACATCTACTCACCACACAATAATAATTCATACCTTAATCACTGCGCTTTTAGAACTACCAGAAATGGTACCATCCTTCCATCCTTGCCTGACATAAGTAGGAAAAAAAAGTCAGCTCAGCACATTGCAGTACTGGTGTGGTAACAAGGTGAACCTCTCCTTGTTTTCATGTCTTCTTCTGCAATATTGCAAAGCACATGAAAGAAAATGTGAAAGTTTGTTGTGATGTCTTTGAGTTCCTCGCTTGGTTTGGTTCTTTGAGAATGCTTTGAAATGGTGGGAAATGGGGCCTTGCGTGATTTTCTCCCCACTTCCCTATATCATATAACTGAAGTGGGTATTTTTAAAAGCCTATTCAGTCAAGCTCAGTAGTGAGTTCGGGCTTGTTCTTTCACGCTGATTACACACAACGCTGGATTATTCACTGGGCTTTAAGCCTGGCTCGATTCTTAGGGATGCAGTCTGACATTTTAGTCTGGCATACAAGAGGCTCCCTTACATAGGCCCTGGACTATTATCCCTGTGTTTACCGCTGCACTGACCACCAGCTGAACAATAATGCAAAATCCTTCTAAACTTCATGCAAGAGCTTATTTTATGTTTTTCACGGTGGTTTTTGACATAGCACATATGTAGGCCACGCTAGTGAGGAAAAAGTCTTGACATTAAAGCTAAAAGCAACATTTATAGAACCGTACGCTCAGTCTCTCACATCTCAGTGAGATGCAGTCAAGGCATCAATCTGTAAATTCATATGGTCGTATTATAAAGACATCATACATGGCTGAGTAACAGTCCAGGGCTTGATAGATCAGCCATCAATCACATTTCCATGTTGACAAGGCACTTATTCTCTGTCATGTGCGAGTATCCACCCTCTCCAGCAGAGTGACAACACAGTTAAGCGCGCACGCTGTGATAATAATGTAGTGAAGGTTGACAAGTACCCACAAAACGTGGACGTCTGTCATCACAAGGGCTCCTCATGTCATTAAGAAGGGTTCCTCTCTTTGGGTGCCTCAGGAATTTCTTTCACATACTAAACTTGACTTGAAGCGCATCAGTTGGAATGATATGTCCACCAATTAAACAAAGTGACTATTGGACTTTGCCCCCTTCCCAAAAAATGTGCTTTTCGCAGCAAGAAGGGGAACACTGACTGACTGGATCCTCAGTGTCTTACGGCGTACTACTACTGAATGACAGGGGTGGTTTGCCTGGAGTGATATCTTCTTGACTTGAGATGTTACAAGTGAATGTGATTGGATGTCAATCCAATCTGTGCATTTTCACCTCCACAGAGACTGGAGAGCAGGTGTTGCCAATAACATGAACAATGGCTCGTTCCAATCAAGTGTCCCAGTATGGCGTAACAGTGCAAACAAAGCAAATGCCATAGCGAGACACTGAAAGTAAAGCAGTCGAAAGGAATGAAGACATAATTAACTCGATTTCTGTGGTCAATAGGAAAAAAAGGAGTAAAAATAAAGTTGGTATGATCACAGATGCAGTCAGCATGGCAAGACAGCCTTTGAAGACATTTGCTGGCAGTGCACATTCTGCTTCAACAAGATGGCAGAGATGCAGTAAATTAGTACAATTTGACACAACAAGTGATAATATTAAACAGTGGAAACCATCTGGTAAATCTAGATATGGTTTAAAACCCAAATACCCGCTGCTATTAATTTATTGAAAACCTGCAGTGCTGTATTAGAGCAAGCCCGGTACATTTATTAGATTTTTGTTACCTATCCAGCGTATCAGCCCCTTTTGCATTATGAAGTGTTACGGCAACACAAATTTGTTTAATGGGCTTTACAAAAAATAAATAAATAAATGCATAAAAATTATGTAGACTTGCTGCCTCGTAAAATATGTGTATCTGCTTAATAAGGGTGAATAATAATATTTTGAGTGTTTAGTACTAATGAGGATAATTCACATGAACTAAAAGAATTTCAGTTTGAATTAAATGCACTTTGGACAACCTAGGTTTAGCAAATTTTATCATTTAAAAAGAAAAGAGAACTAAAAAAATCCCACTTTTGTTACATTTCTGTTCCCCATGCGCTGCGCAATAACAGGTCCACAAACCCTAACAACACCACTGACCAGGAGCACTAATCAAAACAAGAATCTCAATCACCACAAGACTGCAAAATTACTGAAACAAAAATCCCTGCGCTGCTAACTTAAGGGTTTAAAGTTAAATATTAACAGTGCAGACGATGAAACCAGATCAAATTATTAAATCAAACAAGTATGCAAGGCTGTACTCT
The DNA here is from genome assembly GCF_057381845.1 of Rhamphochromis longiceps. Classification (NCBI taxonomy): domain Eukaryota; kingdom Metazoa; phylum Chordata; class Actinopteri; order Cichliformes; family Cichlidae; genus Rhamphochromis; species Rhamphochromis longiceps. Next base: position 28,317,039 of record NC_140565.1, on the reverse strand, counting down.
AAAGCAAAAACTCAATGCAGATAACTCAATATAAGTGAGGGTATTGTTTGCATTTACAGTGTTACAGGAATGAGTTATTACTTTTAAGCCTAAAAGTTTCACTCTACCCAGCCCAAAGCCATGTTAAGTAAGTTAGCATATTTCTGTATAACCACATGCATTAACACATGGGTTTTTTTAAGCATTTACAGCAGACTGCAGTCATCGGAGACCATGTATAAATATGTATTCAATGATGCAGTGTAGCAAAAAGGATTAACTTCAGGTACAGATGGACATAACTGTTTTTTCTCCTCTTCCTCACTATGTAAATTAATACACAGGGGCTGCAATTACAAACATTTTTCCAAATGTATCAGCAACCTTTTGTTTTTATTCAGGCTGAACGGGGACTTTGGGCACATGCATGTGTGTAATTTTGCGTGAAAATGTGAGTGGGATGGGGGAGGTTTGAGGAGAGAGGCGAAGGTGAGACTGAATCGGAAATGCAGAAGGCCGCTGGCACCTTCCCACGAATTGAGTCCCTTTGTCTCACCGGCAGCCCCCACCCCTTCTTTTATTGCACTAGCAGCAGACACACAAACGGTACATTCATACGTGCCATGCACGCTCCACTCACAGGTGCAGCAGCTCCTCGCCTGAGGACCTGTAGTGCAAACTCACGCTGATGTGTTTGCTCAGTAGTGAGCGTGAGGAAGAGGGGGAGCCGGGGGTTGATGGCACGGGAGTGAGGGAGGATGCGAGTGAGGAAAAGAGGAGGGGGCAGAGGACAAGCAGGACAGAAGAAGGAACGGATGTAGCCTCAAGGGCTTTGAACGCCTTATCACTTAGTCCCTTCTCTCTGTATAAGACAAATAATTTCCTTTGCACATAATCGGGGACATCTCATCTGTGTGACTGTATTTTGTTTGTGTGCCTGCGAGCGTGAATGTGTGGCAGTCTTTTGCATGTAAAGCAGCAGTCCTCGCATTAGTTCTGTCCAGGTAGCCTGGTAACCTCCTCTGCATTCTGCCGCTGTGTTATGGAAGCCACACTTTCCTGACCCAGCCCAAATGTCTACATCTCCAAGCAGGAGGCCAAATGGGGTAATGGTTAGGCCAGTCTGCCCCCTAGTGAGCACCATGTGAACAGCCCCAGCCTCCACTTGGCCACAGTATATTGTACATGACAGCCCACTCTCTCCTGCATCCGAGTATTGATATTTTGATTACTGTGGGTTAGCTGGTACTTTCACCTGAATTAGCAACAGGCCACCTTCTCTATTTGGACTTATTATGATGAAGCATATTTACCTTGGCTTTCTTGCTCGGGGAAGGCTGCCAGGTGAATCAGATTGCAGTAAATTGTGAGACAGACACTCGTGGAGTGCTTCATGTGATCTGCTCTTGCTGCTTCTCCCTTTTTACTCCCAGCAGGAGCCTTGATGGTTGCACCTGAGAGGTGAGAGTAACAAAGGGTATAACGCCTGCTCTTTTAGTCCACTCTCTGGGCATCTTCTGCTTCTCCCTGTCCAGCACCCTGCAAACATTTACCATGCACCACTGACACCTGACACGTCCACACCCCACTACATGTTCAATTAGATAAACTGATCAGGAAATTGAACCCGGTTGTCCTTTGTTTGTTGCGGGCCTGAGCTGAGCCGGTAACACTCATTACTCAAAAGTGCGTTATCCTCCTGATCACATTAGCGCAATCCAAGCTTCTAGCGTTTTCTTCATTTGTTGCAATTACAGCTTTGTCAGGTAAAGATGTAGCGTGGCGCAAACACAGTCACTGGAGCTTCTCATTCACTCTAACAAGATGTTGCTCAATAAGCCAAGCCCTGTAGGTTTTTCCACTGCTTATACCGTATCTGCACTCCACTCATCTCCCTCCTCTCTCTTTCTCTCCCCTCGTTGGCTAGCTCTCAGCTCAGCAGTGATGTATAACACTAGCTCTCGCCCCCTTCCTCTAAACGCAATAAAGCCTTTGTGTATTTTGACGTGAAAAATGTTCAAAATAAGGGGGAGAGATAAACTTCCTGAAGGAGGCTCGGTTCCAAGGAGGCAACTCAGTTATGTCTCTTCTTCTTTAAGTGTACAGGAGGAAGGGAAACTTTTGATACCTCTCAACAGCAGCATCAAAGACTTTTACTGCATAATTCCAGCTTTTTTCTCATACATTGCCATCAGGCACTAAACGTATGTATTCCCGTTATTTCAGATCAAGGACAAAAGGCATCTGCTAGCCACAGCTGCTATCAAGTGTGTATTTCACGGCAAGGTAATAAGGGGCCTCGCCAAATCACCACCAGTGCCAGATAAAGGGGAAAGTCAGACTTGTTAGTCGTGGGAGCTCAATCAAACGGTGTCACTCTGCCTGCCTCTCAGGTGTGAAATAACAACAGTGTGAGAAGAAAGTTTGACTGAGAATCTTTTCTTTTTTTTATGACTCGTTCTGCTGGCAGCTCAGCACCCTGTGCTGTGCTTATACACTCACACTCCCCACCCCACCCCCAGTCACTACACTGTGAGAATAAGAAAGTCCCCCACTTCTTTGAATTCCTCTCACCGGCAACAGTCTCGCGATTGTCAATTTCATGCTTGATTAATTGTCATTACTCTGCCAGAGACAAAAAAAGGAGAGAGAAATGTATTTCAGGATTAAAATGGAGAGCTAGACCTCCCTAAAGAGTGAGATTTAGTCTGAGCAAGGTTGAGCAAAGAAGCAGAGAGTTTTACACTCTGATTTCACTGCGTTTAGCTTTTTCAGTCCTCAGACAAACATGCCAGAGAAATATTTGAGCGCACTGTGCTGAATATGGAAATAGAGAACAGAGATTAAGAAAGGGATCTTTTCATTGTGTTCAATACTACTCAGTAATAATTGAAATCACCAAATTTGATGGAAAAATCATGCAATTTGTTTGCTAATTACTCTAGTTACATAAGTGTTAACAAAGGTGTACCACAGGGTTCTGTTTTAGGACCTCTTTTAGTTGCCTTTTTTTTAAAAGTGTCAAAATTTAGAAGGACTACAATTCATCTCTATCTTTAAATAATACTTTTTCATAGACGATAGTTCCTTTTGTGGCCCAAGTGGTACTGTACTCCTACAATTCAATCCTAAATTTATTTAAACTCAGATCTAAATGCTGCCTTTAGAAGTAAACATCACTACTTTCAGCAGGACACATACTGAAAACTCTCATACTGAAAATATCCTCTCATTAAAAAATAAAAAAAATGTGCTTGGCTGGATGACAAACTGTGCTTTAAATAAAACATATAAGTGAGTTTTGGCAAATCTCTGGCTTCACATATATGTGAAACTATAAATCAGTATTGCACTGGACCAGGTTCTAAGATGAAAACTGTCTCTTAATGCCAACATTAGAAAAAAAAATGGATTTAATTTGCTAAAAGCCAGACAAGTGGAACCATCTGAAATTTGTACAATTAGAGAAGTTAATTTCTTTTAAATGTGAAACTTCTTGGTCACATCAAGCACAGCGACCTTTTGTTGTCATTTTTACTTACAGTATTGCTTTATTATGTCAAGTTTTTATTGTTTTGAATATATTTATATGTATGTTTTCTTAGTTTAATTGTAATCAAGGATTTTTGTAAAATTGTGATAATGATTATGACCATTCAACATTAACCAGTTGCCTGTTTTTCTTTTTGCTTTGATTCCAGATCAATCTAGTTGAAAATCTGTATCAATAATATTTTTATTTAAAATTTGATGGAAGCACAAAGGTCATCACTTTCCCGAGGCAGGCCTCTAGAAAGTTGATTCCCTGACTAAGAACCAAGGCTGTGATGAATAATTTAATGAATTTGAATTATGATAAGGATTCTGATGTCTTCTCTCACCCTGCAAAGATGGCTTTGCCGATTTCAAAGCACTCTTTAATGTCAGCTTGGGTCATGACAAGGCGGATGATTTGCAATGGATTCCACTGAAGCTCATCTTTGCTGCCTTTATTGTGAAGCTAATGCAGGCTAAGATTAAACATGCACCCAAAAAAATCCCACACATGCAGCAGAGCCGTCCTACCTCCCAGTCTTTGTATTCATTCAGCCAAGACTGCTGCTTCCTTTTGCCCAGTGACATTTAGCTTTCTTTTGAGTTTAGTTCTGCTTGTTAGGCCTGCAGAGCTCAGGGATCATAGTTTTATTGCTTTGTTAGAATGAAATCTTGCATCCCGCTTTGAAGCAGCTCGGAATCTGTGCATGCGCCTCTTCTAGATACCCAGCTATTAGAGCGCTGTGGGTGTCTGTGTGTGTGTGTGAGGGGTTTTGTAGGCTGAATTGTCATCTTCTTGGGTGAGAGTGTTAATAGTCTGCTTGTTCTATCCACAGCCTTGGCCTTCAGTGTCCAACTTGGCTAAGGACTTCATTCTGCGCCTGCTAGTGTTGGACCCGGCCACCCGCCTCACTGCCGAAAAAGCCGTCCGCCACCCCTGGGTGGTCACCACGGCAGCCAACTCCTCCATGACGAACCTCCATAGATCTATTTCGCAGAATCTCAGGCAGCGGGCATCACGCAGCTCCTCCTGGTGCCCCAGCAGCAGCACCACAAGCTCCACTGATGCCAGCAGCCTGGGAAGGCTAATGCCACCAGAGACAAAGCCGAAGCAGCAGCAGCAGCAGGGAAGAGCAGCTGGACTGATTCAGCCTCAGAGAGCCATACAACCTCGAGCCAGAGGGCACAAGGAGCATCAGCATCATCCAACTAAAGCATTAGATTCACGAGAAGGCTAATGAAAGGATGGAACCAGCTGCCCCAGCTCTGCTCACGAACCACAGGGAGCCTAAGTGCCTGGGACAGGTGTTGTGACAAGAAAGTTTTCTGGATTGAAGTCAGGTTTTTCTACCAGAGTAATAACCCAGGTTCCCCTAAAGGCTCATTTCCATCTTCCATTAGTTTCTTGTGGGTGAATATCCTTTGATTCTGAGGTTCTGGCCAATACAGAGACAGAGCTGTCCACCTCCACAAAATCTCCAGCCCCTGGTTATTCACACTGCTCAGACTAATGGATTCAAGGTCTCATTTAGATCATTATGAGTCACAACATCACCTGCCTGTGAAGAGGTTCATTCTAAAAACCTAAAAATTTATCATTTGAGCAATGGGAGGTAATCATAGCCAGGATGATAAAATATTGCTGTTTCCTCTTTGATCTATTTTTTTTTTATTATTTAAACTCCCCCATCACCACACAGCATATTTTGAGGAAAAAGAAGGAAGTATGACAGCGCTCTTGTCTTTCCCTTTGTTTTCATTCCTCCTACATAGGAGCACCCACAGTCCTGTGGAAACACTGAAAGCACAACCCATATATATACAGTGGCAGGCCTCTATCACGTTAAAACGAAGCCCTGGGATAAAGAGCTGCATCTTCTCCTGCACACTTTGATTTGACAACAGCAAAGAGCCTTCTTAAGAATATGTGTTATTTTCCAGTGAGAAGTTTTAAATTGAAATGCAAATATGTTACAGGAGGGGAAAGGCGTGGAAAGGCTGGATTAAAATGCAAGCGTGATGCCAAATATAATTGCCAGTGAAATCCAGTGTTATTTATCAGACATTACGTTTTAAAAGATTTAACAACAAAAGGAAAATCCACCAGATATTGGTGGATTTTCCTTTTGTTGTTAAATCTTTTAAAACTAATGCTTGGACTGTCTATGGATTCAAACTGTTTCTGACAATTGTAAGAGTTGTAAGTGTAAGAGAGCGCAATAAAAAGACAGCACAAGAGAGACGAGACAGTTTGTATATTAAAGTTTAATATTCAAGTCCATGGTTGTAAAAAAAAAAAAAATCTAGATTATTTTCAAAACCACTGATGCACATATACACATTAGCCACAACACTCAAACCACTAACTAGTGAAGCAAAACACATTAATCATTTCAGTGTGAAATCCTTTGATTTGACACGCACACCCTGCCAAAACAATGGCAACCAGTGGGCTCCCTGGCGCACCCCAATGGCAGTGGTTTCTTGTAACAGAATAAAACACAATTTGTTCATATTATTCACATGGTCAAAAATGTCATAACACTGTTAGCTTTTTTAAATATCTTTAACAAAATGCTAAGATGTTCCATGCTATGCTCTCAATCCCTTCTCGTGGCCTTCGGCTGACAAATACTACAAGCTGTTTAGTATCAGCTTGAACTATCTTGGCCAAACACCAGTCAGGCAAAATTAACTTCAAGGTCACATCATTTTTGCTCTTGATAATGAAACTTTAGAGATGGCCGTGGGATGCAGCTGGAATCTTTAGAAAGTGCTAATAAATGGACCTTAAGGTTGCCACTGAAATACAAGTTCAACTTGGAAAAACCACCCAGCTCCATTCTCACCAATACAGCAAAGAAGATGCTTTACCAAGCTGTAAAAATGTACACTATTTGGAAGAGGTCTGTGTATTATTTCTTCAGCAGGGAGCACAGACACTTAACACTCGCCTCTCAAAGGCTGCCCATACTCAGTGACCCGAGATCAATGTCCCTTTGGGCAGAACAGAAGAGCTGCCGGTTGGAAGTAAAAGGGAAAAAAACACAGAGAACAGCATACAAGTAGGATGGTGGTGGGCAAAGAAAATCTCCTTAAAAGACCTGAGCCAACACTGCGTGGTCTTCTTTCTCTGTCCTTTGATGCCTTTTCTATATTTTGCTTTAAAATGAGTCAGTAACTTTTTGCTCTTAGAACCATATCGCTTCATATATTATGAGAAAACTTCATTTTCTTTGCCTTTTTTTCCCCTGAACTGTTTGCAAAGTTTGACAGCACGCTTGAGAATGAGCTGATTTGTTATGGATTTCTGTTTCAAACTCTGCAAATAAAATTCCATTCACGGGCTGATAAAGAAATTTGAATTGAATTAAACCAAATCGAAGTCAGCAATAGTGGAAAGTGGTCTTTTTGTTTAATCCTTTATCTTTAAGACGGGAAAGCAAACTAACTGTCACGTCTTTGTATTGGCCAGCTCATTTTTGCACACTGACTAATTCCATTGTTTTTGCTGTTATAGTAGGTTTAGAGTGGGCAGTGAGAGCCGCTTGATCTCGAGGAAATTTCTATACATATTTACTGCTGTCTTTAATAGAGCTCTGCAGAAAATCTCCCTATTATTTTAGCTTGTGATGCTATGTGATCAGTCAGCTATTGCTGCGCGAGATAAAACCATACTATTATTCATTATTCCCACCAGTTGCATGCAAATAAAGCTACCGTTATCGTTCACATAGCTTATTTTTTGACTTCTCTACCTTGCAAATTCAACATATTGGATTTGAGGTTTAAAATATCTCCTCTTGCAAGTGGAGGAAAGTCCTGAGCCTTTGTATTTTGAGCAAGAACTGTGTCCTCAAAACTCATTTAGCTTGTGTGCTGCTGGGTCAATATCTTTTGGGGCTTTAGTCGCATGCTATGGTCAGCAAGGCCAAACAATCGAGAAAGCAGAGCTCTGCAAAGATTGTAAGAGATAGCGTGTGCTCTCTAACACCGGCCCAGTGCTATATGAGGACAAGTATGACAAGTAAGTGTCTTTTTCTTTTCTTCAGCTTTTCTCAGCAGAAAGCTGGGGAATTATTCTCTTTATCTTTGGCCTTACTTGAAGAGATCATTTGCTGCTCACGACCCTGAAACATAAGCCAGTTGATCCACTTGTGGCTGCTACAGGAAAGAGGATAACAGAGGGAGGGAGAGGTGGCAAAGTCCCACAGCTCGTGTTTTGCACAGGATGTGTATAAAGAAACCATCTGGTCCCACCCCCAGAGGGAAGGCACCCCTACTCTCCTTCACGTTTGTCTACACACAGTAGAATCAGTCAAGGTAAGTGCCTTTTATTTCTATTGTATAAACCAAACACCCACAGGTCAAATTCATAGTCTTTTGTAAGCTGCTCAGTGCAGAGATTATTTTCCTTAAACAGCAATTACAACTCCACTCTGCCTTAATGATTTGAGAGGAAAGAATGGTCAACATTTTAGCCAGTAAATTACTTTTTTTTTCTCTTCCAGATGAGCATCCTATTTGCTGTTGTCCTGTTATTGTACTGCAGATGCAAAGCCACAGGAACACAAGGTGGGTCAATACTTTTCTCATTGAGGATGCAATGAAAGTAAACTGTCTCATTATTCTTGCCGCTCAGAAATTCTCATTTAGATTGTAGCCCGGATCCCACCAGTTGTTTGCCAGTCAAAATTTGCTCTTGTCATCTGCTGCAGGCTGAGCCGCTCTCTCTTTTATATGCAGCGCAGCTCCAGACGCGATGGGACAGCAGGTGGACGTGCGTTCACTTCTGTGGGGCAATTTTTATTCTTTTCTCCTTTTTTTTGCAGTGTGTCACAATGATAAAAGCAAATGGGTTTGAATCAAATTTTAGGAAATACACTTATGTTAGTTGCCTTCACAGAAAGATATCCAGGATTTCTCTCGTCTGTGTAATCACTACTCATTCGCAGACAGTTGTGAGAGGATGGACTCCCCTCTAGTGTGTCTGAATGCTAAATATGAAGCTGCAGCAAACAGTCAGGTACATTAGCTCAGCGGTCCAACCGGTTTATGTCCGACAGTATTTTCAGGGGTCGTCCTTTAAAGTGTCGCGGCTAAATACAACAAAATAAAACCAGTACCACTACCAAAAAAAAGAAGATTTATTCATAACACATGGGAAAAGACCCAGGGAAACCTAGTTAACGATAAAAACAATAACAAAATAACGATAAAAACCAATAAAAAACATACATTTCACACCTGAGCCTCCACTCTCGCAGTCCGGTACCAAAAGACTCATGGACCGGTGGTTGGGGACCGCTGCATTAGCTCACTACGGATGAGGGAACCAATCGGCTAGTTAGCCGATTTATCCTTTGGGGGCAACAGTATTTTTTGTTTGGCTCATAAACTCTACTAGCCACCAGTATTCCCACCATGTGAAGTCCAACTGTTTCCAAATAGTTGTGGCTCTAAATAAAAAAGTAACCCTAAAGCATACCTTCCTTTATCTCTTTTTTTTTTTTTCACTTTCATAATTAAGACCACACACTCAACAGGAAAATACTCAGAGGTCATTTTCCTTTTCCTTTCTGCAACCAAATGTATCTGCCCTGCTGGCCATTGCCAAAAATGCAGGTTATAGTTTAAAGTTTTTAGTTTATTTATTTATATAGCACATTTAATTACAACAGGAGCGTTGACCAAAGTGCTGTACAAGAATACAACATACCTAATAAAATAACTTATAGTATTGATAGCAAACACCAAATATGAATTAACAAATAACTCTCATGCTGTATTAATATGGAACTCCAAAGTGTTCAAAATTAAATAAATAAATAGGTCAAGATGAAATAAATAACTATGTGAATAAATAAGACACAGATATGTAATGTGAGAATGATATTGTGAAATAATGGAACACATTTTGAAAACAATGCTCATTATTGTGAAACATATTACATTCTGCTATATATATTTTCTTATTATTGTGAAATATTATTTCATGGTCATTATTTTTCACAATAACAGAGATTATTCCTGAGGCATTTTATTTATTTCCAGCCGTTTATATTCCAAAATGACCTTTTTTCAAAGTCAGTCTTTATTTCAAAATCCCGTTTTTCCCGATGGTCTATTTATTTCATAATGCGACTTTTCAGCAGAATGACTTTGTCTGTCAATCAAGAAAGACAGGGCGGAGCCAGTTGTGTGATTGGTTGCTCCTTTACTCAGACATAAGTAATAGCACATGAATTGTCGATTTAGGTTTAATGGTGCAATGCATCTCCTATGCAGCTGGCGGCAGTATGCAGCTCAAAATAAACTTAAGGCACCGACAAATGCAAAACACTGGGCGCGAATAACGTTACAGGTGTATCAATTCTTGTGAAGGGCATGGCTGCAGGAAACAAGTCCGTTTCTGAGTTACTCAGAGAACTTGCTAACCGCTTAGATTGAACGTCTTCACCTCAGTCTGCGTATTGCAGCAGTGTACTGGAGATGAAGTGGTCCCTGGTCCAAGTTCTCATCACAACCGCACAGTGTTAACGTTAGCAAATGCTAACGCTATCACAGCTAGCTCCACTCCACGAAACGCTGTTCAGGGTAAGTAACGATATGTTATTATTGCTTGGTTAGTCTGTCTGTCTGGCAAAAATGAGCTTTTTAATCAGTTTAGTCACAGATTTTTTTTAATACTGTTTTTTATCATAGCAAAGAATTCTATAAATTAGGTAAGAGAAAATAATTGTCTTCTGGGTTAATGTCTGTATTACTATTTACATTGTTGTAGGTAATAGTTATTCATGACTGTTTTAAAGTGGCTTATCTTCTGTGCTAATATGGAAGACAAGTAATCTATGTGAAAGAAAAGAAAGCAATTTTAGTTCAACGTAGTGATTTTGTAAGTGGGTATAATTTGAAAATGCTTTTACTAGTACAGTGGATGTTCTTTAAATATTTAACATTTAAAGTGTGTGTCACTTTACAGACTCCAACTTCAGTTTTGGTTTGGTCTCACCGTTGTAGGTCATAACACAAACAAGTCGTCAAGTCAAGCAGCTGAGGAAAGGGCTTAAGGAAACCATGGTATGGCCGCTTCTGACAGAAAGATCAGACATCATTCCTCCTTTCTTACCAAGGGAATCAGAGACTGCTCCCTGTTGTGAGGTAAGGTCAGGTCACATCTTTTAACATCTGAATAGTAAAGCTATTTGGTTAATTTATGAAGGATGAACATTAATTGTTGACACAAAACACCAATATACTGTTTTGTATGCGTGGGTTAGTTGAACAGCTGGGTTACATTTAATAAAAATACACCTAATGTTGCTGATGCTCTTAAGACTACAAGATAAGTAAAGCTATAAAATGACTGTGGCCTGCCACAGAAGATGAAGATGAGGAAGAAGAGGAATGCTCTCGAGGATAAATGCAGAGTGGCAGGTTACCTTCGGTCCTTCATTGAAAATGGTAAGTCTGCTGCGATAGGTATTTTGCCATTGGTTTTCTCTGATTATACTTTGGTAAATTACATACAGTCCAGTGATCTTGGGTCATTAACAAAGTACACTATAGTAGAGCTGGGCGATATGAGATTTTTTCATATCACGATATTTATTTTTATTTATTTTTTTATAAAAAGGACAAGAGCGGTGAGGTCTATCGCAATAGTTTAATTTTTCTATTGAGAAAAAGTTATTTCGCAATACATATCGTTATATCGCCCAGCTCTACGCTATAGTATAATTTTGTTTTGTTATTTGCTCCATGCAATACATAAGAGTGGTGGCATTATCAGTTGCACTAGAATTGTATGTAGACTACTTTTAGCTTTGTTAACATAAAAATATCTATAAAAGCTACAACAGCAATTTGAGTGGGGCAAAAATGTCTGGTGCCCTGTATGTAAGTGGTCATCTTTTATGGTATTTCTCCATAAAAGATTCAAAATAATGAATATAGGATGTCATTATAGTTTAAAACAATCTTCTGTTGCAGCATCTTGTGCACAACAAAAAGCCCTCATCAAGTTTTGGACAGGATGGGAAGTCTTGCCAAGAAATGACTGTGGAAGTGGTCAACAGCAATCTTCCAAAGTCTTCCACCGGTTTTGAAGTACTACGTCTTCCTGCACACTACTGTACCTATGAGTCATTTCTAATGGACATTCAGGTGTGTCTCAACTCTACTGACTCAGGTTTTGGTCTGGTTTACGATTGATTCCATAACCACATGGTAAAATTAGACCATTTCTTCTTTCTTGCATCACATTACTGTACTCGGTGTTCAAAGAAACGGACAATCTAGTGAGTTCTAGTTCTTTTTAATACACTTGACAGTGAAAAATACAGAGTACAGGTGTGCATTTATGGCTTTTTTAATATAAACTGATGAAGAGTTCAGATATCAAAATCAGTTGTTCACTGTACATTATAAATTACACAATATGTTTTGTTTATACTCGCTACTGATACAAAAAAAATTTCTAGAAAAAATTATTTGAATTAAGATGTTACACTACTCTACTGTGTTCATTGTATTAAATCTGCTCAGAGTTGACATGTACTGTATATCCAACCAAGAAATGAATATCATTAAAGTGACAGCTGTATAAAACAAATCCTGTTTTATAGCCACTCACTGTTTTGTTGAAAATGAAATTGGTTATGCTGTTTTGAGTCAGTATTAGCTACAAAGCTGTAGAAATTAAAAAAAAAAAAAAAAAAAATCCTCCTGACATAGAAACTGATTAAATGTAATAATGTCTTTCTACAAGTGATTTTGAAGTATTGGTAGCACAGCAGGGTCTTGTTCATTCAGTGCATCTGGGAGCTGAATCTCAGGAATGGTGATCTCATTTGATGGGCAGCGATTATGTTGTCCTGTCCAGTCCACACCATAATCCTCATCAACCTGAAAGAGCATGCACATGTTTTAAATCTAAACTGAAGAGGTGTTTCCTGCAGCTGTTCCTAGATGGACTTATTGAGTCTGCCAGGGCCTATGTGAGTTGCTTAGGCATTGGCTACCAACTAATTATTCATTCACCCATTCTAGGTCAGGATTGGTTCTCTTCAGGTATAACAAATTTAACTTTGTTTAAAGTATTGCCATCTATACCTGACAGGTGGGATAAAAGAGAATGGCTTGGGAGGCGCACAGCAAATCTCAAAGTTTTCCAATTAATGCTGAAAGAACCAAGGATGTAAATGTATTCTTGTTTTAGCTTTACCGAAGACACCAGAGAAAGTATATCTATAATGCTGCTGAAATAGACAAAACCATTTCAATAAACTCGCTATTTAACATCAACCTTGTTATGCGTTATCAGAGAACAATCAACTGCAAACAGCAATGAAACATTCAACTATGTACTATTTAAAGCACTAATGACCCTGTTGTCTAACAAGATGTGATAAGTAAGTAGACTGTGGAAAGCTGGTGGGTCTACTCTCTGTGTAAAAGGTTCCTACAGGCTCCACTGACCCCAGTCTCCGAGTTAACACACTAACAGCTAACACTGCTAAACGTGTCTCAACGCCGAGATGGCGCCGATAGCTTTAGCCGTAGCTGCCCCACTTAGTTTAGACAGTAACAAAAAAAAGTAAGCGATAATAATTCATTGTCAAACGTCATAATTAAGGTCAACACCTAAACAATGCTGTGTACAGAATCACACAGGTGCTCAATTACAGCATAAACTTACCTTAGACCATCCTCCGTCATTTTCCTCCTAATTGTGCTCGGAGACACAGAAAATGTATCGGCAATTACCCCGACGGTTATCCCGGACAGCACTAAAGTCCTGAGTGCTGCACCGGGATTTCTAGACGTGGACGGCCAACATTTGAAGACTGTTCTTCCTCGGCGTATTCCAAACGAACACGGTGCTGAATTGATCTTAAACCTTTGACAATGCTGTCATCGATGCGAACATCTTGAAGAGCAATTATCATCCCAAGCATTTCAGAAACATCTAAACGACTCAAAACAGTATCTACAGGTAAATGATCCCTCTCTATCTGATTTGCTTAAATGAGCAGAACTGGCTGAAGCTCACACCAGTCCGCCATCCTCCGTGACTTTTGACCTAGCACGCTGTTGCTAGCTGCAGTAGCCGTCCGCGGAGCCGGTATCCAGGAAAACTAGTCGATGGTAAACGATAAGCCAATAGGTGCAAAGGTCCAGCCCACTTACATTGATTGACAGACAAAGTCATTCTGCTGAAAAGTCGCATTATGAAATAAATAGACCATCGGGAAAAACGGGATTTTGAAATAAAGACTGACTTTGAAAAAAGGTCATTTTGGACTAAAAACGGCTGGAAATAAATAAAATGCCTCAGGAATAATCTCTGTTATTGTGAAAAATAATGACCATGAAATAATATTTCACAATAATAAGTAAATTTATATAGCAGAATGCAATATATTTCACAATAATGAGCATTTTTTTCAAAATGTGTTCCATTATTTCACAATATCATTCTCACATTACATATCTGTGTCTTATTTATTCACATAGTTATTTATTTCATCTTGACCTATTTATTTATTTAATTTTGAACACTTTGGAGTTCCATATATTAAAAGCCAGTAAACAAAAATGTGTTTTAAGATAAGATTTAAAAAGATTGACAGTAGGAGCCTGTCTGATGTATGGGGGTAAATTATTCCACAGCTTATCAGAATCATCAGAATCAGAATACTTTATTGATCCCTGGGGGAAATTATTTTTTGTTACAGTGCTCCATTTTAAACCAACATTAAGACAAGACAGACAATACGCTAACTAAGAATAGTACAATATATACATATATATACATACATACATACATAAGTCACTTATAAATAAATATTTGGAAAAGAAACATGTGTAGTTGTAGCAGCAAACAGTGTGTTAAGTGGATGCGTTGTACAGGGAGATGGCCACAGGCAGGAAAGATTTCCTGTGTCGTTCAGTGGTGCTTTTCGGTAATCTCAGTCTCTCACTGAACGAGCTCCTGTGACTGACCAACATGTCATGGAGTGGGTGGGAGGTGTTATCCAACATTGTCTTTATCTTGGACAGCATCCGCCTCTCCGACACCACCTTGAGGGAGTCCAGCTCCATCCCCACAACATTGCTGGCCTTACGGATCAGTTTATTAAGTCTGTTGGCATCTGCGACCCTCAGCCTGCTCCCCCAGCATGCAACAGCATAGAGGATCGCACTGGCCACCACAGACTCATAGAAAATCCTCAGCATTTTCTGGCAGATGTTGAAGGACCTCAGTCGCCTCAAAAAATAGAGACGACTCTGGCCCTTCCTGTAAAGTGCTGTGGTGTTTTTAGCCCAGTCCAGTTTATTGTCAATGTGTACTCCAAGGTATTTATAGTCCTCCACAATGTCAACACTGACCCCCTGGATTGAAACAGGGGTCAAGTGTTTCCTGGTCTTCCTGAAGTCCACGATCAGTTCCTTGGTCTTTGCCACGTTGAGCTGCAGATGATTCTGCTCACACCACGTGACAAAGGAGTCGACCACAGCCCGGTACTCTGTCTCATCATCCCTGCTGATGCATCCAACCACCGCAGAGTCATCAGAAAACTTCTGAAGATGGCAGGTCTCTGTGCAGTGGCTGAAGTCTGTGGTGTAGAGGGTAATGTCGTAGTGCTACGACTGCAAATGCTCGATCGCCTCTATGAACCAGCCTCGACCTTGGTACGGCTAAAAGCAAAAGATCACTTGATCTAAGAGATCTGAGGGGGGTATAAGTCTGCAAGAGGTCAGACAAATATCCGGGAGCCAGGTTTATGGCACTTTTCTGACCCTAAAGCTTGCGTCCATCTTTTATTTACCATCTATACTTGAACATATAAGCAGGGTATCCAGTTAAAAAAAACATATGTGTGCTTCAAAACTTCCTGTTCTGTCCACCAGCCATTGTTTCCATCTATCCACCCATTTCATTATGCATATCAAATTCAGGGCTGCAGGGGAGTTTGAATTTTTTTTTAAATTGCATTCTGACTTGTTTGTTTGTTTGGGGGGTTTATTTCAGTTCCATTTCAGTTAGTTTCCAGAGTGGATTTTCTTGTTTTAGTTTAGTTTTTATTGGTTTCGGTGTTAGTTTTTCAACTTTTGAATTATTATTACATGGTGGGAATATGTCAGTGGCATGACATCCTGTATCCACACAACAAAATGTTCTCAGGTGTGACTGATCAACAGAAAGTGCTACAAAACACCTGTTTGCTAGACTACAGTTATCTGCGTATTCATAAGCAGATATCAGTTTATAGAGATTCAGTTAGCTTAAACAGTTAAGATACCTCTGTAGTTTTAAAAAAAATAATCTATTTATGGACTACAATTTAGGAGGTATTGATGCATACAGATTTTTAGTGTGACTAAACTGATGACAAACAGCCAGCAGTGTGATTCTGATCATATATTGACTTGAAATGTAATTCACAAAGCCTGCATTTTTAACATGGGTCAAGTACAAACTATAGAATGTTTTTTAAGTTGTAAGAAAAGCGTTGCTAGGTGACTGACAAGGAAAAATGTGCATTGACAATTTGTGATTTTGTGCTATGAGAAACAGAGAGAGGAAAAATCTGATCGGCTAATCCCTTGACTTCCAAAATGTATCCAGTACAGAGCATAAAAATCTAAGTTTGCTTTTCTTCTGCGTACGGTGCATTCACATGATGGAATATTGGAGCCTCTTGCTAGTTTCTGTTCTCTTGCAGACCATTCACATCACAAATGTGAAAGTCAAGGGGTCAGGAGCTGTGGAGAGTGCCTGGCAGCAGGGCCACATTGTGCCTGGTGTACTTAGGAGGTGAATGGCCTCGGAAATACGCTGTGACTTCTGTTTTGGCGGGTTCACTGTTAACTGAACACCAAGTATATTTTTGGTCCACAAAAAGTTTTTCAGTACTCCAGATCTGTTCCTTTAACAGAGAGATGCTTAGTGGATATAGAAATCTCCAATTTATTTGAGTGGAGACCTTGAAAAGTTAGCAGTGGATGGGTTAAGTCCTAGTTTGCATTTTGTATTAAGATTGAATGCTATTACTGATTAATCCTAATAAAATTAAGTAATTACATATTTAATAACTTAAATTACAGTACTGTGTAAAAGTCTCAAGCCACACCTTATATCTTCATATGCTGCTTGGGAAATAGGTGCAAAATATAGAAGGCAAAAACAGAGTCTGTGCAATCTAAGGAACTTGAAGGTGAATATTTTTTTTAAAAATGGCTTCACGACAGCCACCCTTCAACTGAGAACATTTCTGATCAAGATTAAACTCAAGCGCCTCTCACAGGTGCTATGTCAGGTATTTGCTGCACTTTTTCCTATTTCGGAAGAACACAACTTTCATATAATCTTCATTTTGCTATAGCTATAGCGATAGCTGATGAAGCTATGGCTTTTTTAGGCCTGCCACTTCTTCTGTCCTCTATTTGTCCAGTTCTCCAGTTTCTTTGATTTTTTATGGGCAGACTGCACACGATGCCAAAATATCGCATCTTTTCAGCTCATAGAATCAGCTTGTTGGTTCAAAAGTACTATTTTATGTCTATTAAATTGTGTTATCTCTTCCTATCTCTCTTTCTCTCAGTGTTTAATGGTTTAACAACTAAAAAAGATCCCTCTAAAAATGGTCAGATACAAGGACTGAACTGAAAATGAGTGAAAAAGGAGCCACTGTCCAAAGGAAAACTTAGCAAGACCTTCAGAAAGTCTGAAAAATTATAGCTCAAGACGCCTTTTAAAAAAAACTGCATGAATGTCTGACTCCTTGGAAGCAAAAATATAAACTATTCGAGGGTGGTTCAAAACTTTTGCACAGTACTGTATATTTAGTACATCATATGTTGTCGTGTGCATGTTGTGTTGTATCAAACAGTGATGTAAGCGTGTGTTTTATAACAACAGTAAACCCTGTAAGCAAATTTTGAATATGGAACATCATATGTGTTCCATTTTAATGATGTTGTTGAAAGATGACGGGCTTTGTTTTTTGAGTTAAAAGAAACACACAGAGACACACACACACACATTCACATCCTTTCTGTACTGCTTCCATTAACTGCAGCACTGACTTTGCCCTTTTTGCAGTCAGTGTTGATGTAAGGCGTTGAACTTAACTTAAACCTGTGTAAAGAATTTTCTAGAAGTGGGTCAGCACATATGGGAGCGCTGCGACACAGCTGGAGCCCTGCTAAAGAGGGGCTGTCCTTTTGATCACCTGGAGGACCCTAGAGGTTCCACTGTCCTTCTGAAAAACCGGAAGATCACCTTTCATCCTAAAGAACAAAGACATAAACGCTTGCACAGAGTAGTGACCCAGCTCCAGCCTCAGACTGTCCTGCTGCACCTCAGACCAGGTGGGTATAAATTACCAGTATAATTAATGCATTTTTAATTACATTAGTAATGTCACTTATTAGCTTTAGCAAACTGCACATAAAAGAGGGATGTAGCCAATGTCATTAGTTTGTGTAATGCAATTTTTTAAGCACTTAGCCTTAATCGTGATAACATCACGGGAAGGAAAGGACACTACATGTATTGTATCATGGTGACAATGCAAAGTCAAGTGAATAAGGCCCGAGCCACACAGCCCTAAAGACCAGTCTGCAGCCAATTTGCAACCACTGGTTGCTGGGGTGGCAGCAAGGTTGTGCGGTGATTAGGACTGTTGTTCTCTCTGAATACTCCAGCTTCCTGCCACAGTCCAAAGACATTTGATTAGATTAACTAGTAATTCTAAATTGCCCATAGGTGTTAATGTGAGTGTCTTTATGTGTTAGCCCTGCCTCTCACCCTCTTGCGCTATGGTAGCTGGGTTAGGCTCCAGCCTGGTAGCAGAGAGGATAAGCGGAAATAATGGATGGTGGATCAGAGTGGATTGATATTTGCTAGGGAAAAATGTGTATTGGCCAAAAAATTGCAATTGCTTGAGTCACTAGCAGATTACTAGTTTGCTTACTTGTCTAAAAATACTTTTTATAAGCAGTACTGAAACTCTGAACAGTGAGACATAAAATGCATTGCTTTTAAAGTTCCACCTGGTGAAATGTGTTGGCTTCAGCACTGACGCATAAGTTGCATTTTGAAACTGAACTCTCTCCATTTCTAGTCTGTGTTACTCCTTCTCAAGTTTTTAATATCACTCAGCTAGCAATTAACAAGTGTTTGAAGACAAGTCAAGGTGTTCCATGTAGACATAACGGATGACTGTGGCAATCTGCTAGTGACCAAAGTAGTCTGGAGATTTTTGGTGCAGCTCTCTCCTTGTGACTGATTTCACCTAATGACAGCTTTCCTTCAAGCTTTCCTGTTCATCTTATGAAACTAAAGCCATCGTAAGTCAGTCAAAATAAAAAAAAATACCTTTAGAAGCAATGACCAAATCAGGTTTACAGGGTTTTGTGCACAACCTTGGCTGAGTAATGAGGAGACCAAAAACACCCAGCGACACCCACACACAAAAGAAACCATGAACCACAAAATCTTTTTGTATCAACTGCATAAAATATCAAATGTAAAAGTAGAAACCTTCCACAAATATCAGAATCAGCCTGAAACAGTGTGTGATGTGTGCACACTTCCAAATAGTACCGAGCTACTTTTATAGCTGTGGTGTGTTTTGCAGTAGAATTTCCACATTTCGCATCTATAGGAGAACCCCAGAGCTTTGAGGTGAAGTTCAAACAGGTGAAGGACTACCTCATAGACCTGTACTACCTGATGGATCTGTCTTTTTCCATGGAGGATGACCTGATGAATGTTAAAAAGTTGGGGGCTGACCTCATGAAAGAAATGAAGAATATCACCAGTGACTTCAGATTGGGTCTGTTTGCCTCAGTTTCCTTATCATATGAAATTTAGGTCAATGCAATTTTCTTATAACTTTTTATATCTGTATATTCATTTTTTTTTTTTTTTGAATACCCTTGTGCCCCATTTACATAGTTATACACCTGGGAGCTGCCCAGTATAATCATAATCTTACTACTGACCACTGAGCAGCACTGCTGGAGTGATTGGGAATTAGGTGCTTTGCTCAAGGACAACTGGTAGCTTTTGGGAGACAGGAAACCATTAGTTATCTTACTTCCCCCCCACCCCCACCCCAACCTTTTTTTTTTTCATTCACTTCTCACAGCACACAGTACTTCTTATTTTCCTTTGTTCCTTTCCACTTCCACTTCCAAAAGGTTTTGTTGCATTTGTGGGAAAGACAGTGATTCTATACATCAACACTGCAAAGGACATGCTCCGAAATCCCTGTAAAAGGACTTAGCCCTGGCCCTGCACCCCTCCCTTCACCTACCACAACATCCTAAGCCTCACCACCAACGGAAGCCTCTTCACAGAGCTGGTAGGGGGGCAACGGATCTCCAGTAACCTGGATTCACCAGAGGTTGGGTTGAATGACCTGATGCAGGCCACCATGTGTGAGGTAATGTGAGAAAGCCCAGCAGGGAGCTCGACTGCAATACAGATATTGTTGCTTTTGTTTGAGTGGGCGTTATGTGGAGGAAGTGGAAAGACTGCAGACAATAGATGAAAGGGCTATTACAGAATACTAAGCTTCCTTTGGGAAACTGCATCGCTCAGTTTTGGGTGTATCTTAGACTCACAAGCTCTTAAACATGAAAATTTGATTTCTATAATTGAATTTCACAGGTTTTTGATCTAAGCCCTAAACTTGAAGGCACAAAATATTACTCATTCACAGTTATTTGATTACATAGAAAAGCAGGAAGGTCATTCTTTTCTAGAAGTCTGTCAGAAACACTTAGGTCGTGGTCGCTGTGTTCAATTTTCTGCCAATCGGTAATTTATTGACTAAATGTTCTTCACTTGCAGCGGCAGATTGGCTGGAGAAACGTGACCCGTCTGCTGGTGTTCTCCACGGATGCTGTTTTCCACGTTGCTGGAGATGGAAAATTATCCTGCATTGTGCTTCCAAATGATGGGAAGTGTCACTTGCTACAAATATATACATTTTTTAGAAGAACTTTAATTTTTTTTTTTTACTAAAGAAAAAAAGTTCAAGCTTAAATGGTGTTTTCATTATAGGTCTATTATAGTTGGACTTACACTGAAATGGGCCAAACATTGAAAATCATTGCAGAATTAATGTTTTATTTAATGGTTTTAGGATTCCTAGTTCAAACCTGTCAGCTGTATGGGACTTGCATGTTCTCCCTGTGCATGCATTGGGTCCCTCCAGGTATTCCAGCTTCCTCTCACAGTCCAGAGACATGCATGTCAGGTTAATTGGTGATTCTAAATTGGCCATAGGGCTGAGTGACTGTCTGTCTCCCTGTATTAGTCCTGTTACAGACTCACCCATTATCAGTTGGGATAGGCTCTAGCCCCCTGTTAAAAAAAACCACGGATGCATAAATCAACAATATGTCTATGTTACTTCAGTGTGCTACAGCAGACCATGGATAATATTTTTTAGCCCATGAAAAACACAAGCACTCTCATGGTGTGATCTGTTAGATGTGTAGTGCTACAGTAAAAGTGTGTTCTCCTCTGTCACTGGACTCTATAGACAGGTACACCAATCCAAATTACTGAATTCAGGTGTTCCAATACCTTCGATGGCCTCTGGTGGAAAGGCGATTATATGTTGTAGTATTTCAGGAGTTGGGCTCAGTCCCTTAGATCTAAATAAAGGAACTTTTAATGTGTCAACATAACAAGACATTTAGGACTGTTTCATGCTCCCAACTTTTTGGGAACAGTTTGGTGAGGGCGCCTTCGTGCTCCCACATGATCGCGTACCAGTGCACAAAGCTAGGTCCATAAAGACATAGATAAGTGAGCGGGTGTGAAAGAACGTGACTGGCCTGCATAGAGTCCTGACCTCAACCTTATAAAACACCTTTTAGATGAATTAGACCAGAGACTGCAAACCAGGTCTGGGAAGATGGTTAAACATTCCCATAAACACACTTGTAAACCTTGTGGAAAGCCTTACCAGAAGAGCCGAAGCTGTTATATCTCCGATGGGTAATCCATATTAAACCCTGTGGATTAAGAATGGGATGTTTAGCACCTCGAGGTGACTGCTGTTGTGATTTGGCGCTTTATAAATAAAATTGAATTGGACTGAATGTTACAGAGGCAGACAAGCAGATACTTTTGAGATTATAGATAGAGAGAGAGAGAGAGAGAGAGAGAGAGAGAGAGATAGTGCTACTTCTGCTACTTCTAGCAAACATAGCATTTCAGAGCAATGCAAATTACTTTTAGATCCATTTTCACTAAAAAGGCTTTTATAGACCCAAAATATACACCAGCAACAAAAGACAAATATTTTTCATGAATTAATAAAGACCTTGCAAGAACTAAAAGGAGTGTAAATATCAGATTTCTATCCTTTTATTGCTCTGCAACACAGTTTAATAGGGTAATAATGCTGCTCGTTGTCTACTGGGATTGTCTGTCAGTTTCTTTTCAAACTCATCTCACTTGTTGAGAAAACGGATTAATCCTGCCTTGTGAAATCCCACGGTTATACTCACAGGTAAAAACCGAAGCTTTACCTTGCCAGAATGAGCCATCACAGAGGTATATGTGTTTTCACTTACTTTCATGCATGCTTGGGTGACTGTGGGCCCAAGGAGCATACAGTGTTTATCCTATGGACCAGATATTGCAACGCGTGCTAAATTGATTCCCGTCTGCAGTGAAATAGAGGTCCAGGCAGCTGCAGAGAAAGTCAAAGACAGTGATTTAAAGGTCAGAATCAACAGCACAGTTCCCTGGGTAGAGAAGATGCTGACAGGCACACCCTGATGGGAAACAGCTGGAGTGTTTGTGGAGTAATTCAAACCAAAGCTTTCATCTCTTAATCTCACCCGGGTTGTGTATAGAAGGCTGGGTGGGTGTGTGCTGTGCAGGTGCTCAAAGAGCATGCACGCCTGGATGTGTGCTTGTGAGTGTAATTCTTTATACGCGTGTATTAAACATCCATATAGGTGTCTCGTTAGGTTCATGAGACTGTTAGTGTCCTGACCTCATTCCAGTCCAGACACTTGACAGGTGGAGTGAATATGGATGCATTATTAATCTATTTCTGTCTGAATGCATGGCCACCCAAGGCTGAAAATGGATGTGCAAGATACGGGCGTCACTCCTCTTTGAATGGGACTTATTTATCTATTTGGAGGGAATGGAAAGTCTGTTACGGTGAGTGAATGAAATGAGCAATAGAAAGAGTTGTTAGATGGGAGGGAAAGAGGGAGGACAGCAATAGAAGGAAGAGGTAGAGCATGCTTAACTACTTATTACACATATATATTCTGGCCTGACTGTTATGCATTGCAATTTGCATCTGCCCTGATTCCACTGTGACAGGACCATCCTTCGGTGGCTCAGATTGCTGAAACACTGAGACAGAAGAACGTCCAGATCATCTTTGCTGTCACTGAAAAAGTCGCACCCTTGTATAAGGTATAGCAGGGCCTATCTGCAATAATTTATCATTTATTTGCTTGTGTTTATTTTGATGCTTTGCCGTTTGAGTTTTTATCTAAAGCTGACTGTAGACTGTAGCCCATATAAAAGATGGAAGTATCCACCATGACATCACCCAATGATTAATGGACTACATTTCGGAAGCCTCGAGTGTGGCATTTCTTCTGTCTACATGTTGTTTTATTGGACCCAGAAATTATCATATTTGCATTGATTAGCTAATGCTAGCTAGCTTGGATAACACTCCATGACAGTTTTCAAAGGATATTCTGCAGTCACATGAAAAACTAAATGACTCAATAGGTTTTGTAGCTTGTAGGAACAATACCTTTAGCAACAATAACCTGAAGCAATGATTTTCTGTACGACTTTATCAGTCTTTCACATTGTTTTGGAGGAATATTAGCCCACTGTTCTTCATAGCTTTTTCATTGAGGTTTGTTGGCATTTCTTTATGCACAGCTCTCTTAAGGTCTGACTTCAGCATAACAATGTGGTTGAGGTTTGGACTTTAACCGGACCATTAAAACACCTTGATTATTTTCTTTTTCAATCATTCTGTTGTAAATTTGCTGCTCTGCTGCAATGACCCCAATGACCCATGACCTGCTGCCATGATCCCAGTTTCAGTCCAGCTTTAGCTGTCAGACAGATGGCCTCATAATTGACTCCAGGATACTTTGGTATACCAAGGAGTTAATGGTTGCTTTAATGATTGCCAGGTGCCCTGGTCCTGTGGCTGTAAAACAAGCTCAAATTATCATCCCTCCACCACCCTTCTGATAGTTGATATGAGGTGTTTGTGCTGAAGTTTCATGTTTGATTATCTCCAAACATGACAGTGTGCATTATGGCCAAATATTTCCACTTCTTTTCATCCATCCAAAGGACATTTTTCCAGAAGTTTTGTGTTTTGTTCAGAAGCAACATGGCAACTTAAGCCAAGCTGCCATGTTGTTTTCTAAAGAGAAGAGGAAATCCCCTCCAAACAAGTCATTTTTGGAGGCTTGTAGAGTCTAAAATGTAGCTCTTGAGGGGTTTTTCTGAGCATTGAAATGTCTGACCACGGGGTGAACTTGCTAGGATGCCCACTCCTGGAAAGACTGATAACTGTCTTGAATGTTTTGAATGCCTTGACGTTAGATAACATACTCTTTTACCATGCATAACTTTAAATCTTACTCAGTTTAGTTTGATTTGTATAGCTGTATTAAACGGGAAAACCAACTATTGTACTATTTTACTATTTATTTCTACTATTTGCTGTAAAAATGTTTACGTTTTAAGCTTCCCTGTTCCCTTCGATGCCAACTGAGTAAAATTATGTAGCAGTTTCTGGAAAATCTATAATTTTTTAACCACTTGCATTGCACTTTTGCCAAAAACCTTCACCACATTGCATTTTCACTGGTTACCTTTTATATTAAAGACCTAAAAATACAACAACAAAAAAACAATGTGCATTATTGTAGAACTGTTTTCCACTGTGCATTTGGTGCTCCAGTAAATATTAACTGCAACTCTCAGTTGCTAAAGTAAACCAAACTACTCAAGTGCATTATAATGAAGATAGATGAGACTCATTGCAAGGGTTTCACTATCAGTTCTCTATTTTCTGCACATGGAGTGCTGGTGCCTAATCAAGGACCAATACCACCTATTTCCACTTAAAAGCAAAAAGCTATGAAAAACTTTACTGATGATTTGCCTGCAAATGGACCCTAACCTTAAGAACACAGTCAACATCTATAACACACAGGAATGAGTTGTTCTACATTGCCAGTTCACTGTTGTTCTGAATCTTTATGCTATATGTTGGTAAATCCAGAATTAAAGTTAATCTTTACCTTGATCCATCAGAGGGGGTTATTTTCACCATAACTATGCAAGCCCCTGTGCTCTGACACTACGTTCCACAGCCCTTAAGTAAGTCATCTGCTTGGCAGCCATCCTTGTTATAGCTCCAGGCACGCCTCCTGTCTAAATGAAAGGTTCCACATCTTTAATTTAATTGCATAGCTGGTTCATTCAAAACCAGTCAAAGAATTGACTTTTTCTATAAATTAATGAATAACTAAAGCCATCCTTCCACACACAGTTTATGTGATACACATTTGAATTAGCTGTAGTTCAGTCCAGAGATTTGACATGTTTGTATCTGTCAGAGCACTTGAACAAATGCCATGATCATTCCCATTATGAATACAGTAAGTCATGAAAAATGCATACTTGCCTGCTTCTCTGTTATAACTATCGTGAACCTCTGGCATGCATCAGTGCAACAACACGACAGGCTCATATGTTAGTTTAGCTCGTGGAAGGGCAAAGGTTGTACGCCACCGTCTTTACTTATCAACTCTTATAATCTCTCTGAAACATTTGGTTCGTTTTTTGCTTGTCCAGCTGGAAGACTTTGAATAAACGCATAAGCATTAATTTGACATTAAAGATGCCGTTGGGAAGAAGATACTTCTTCGGGAAGAAGCATCTTCCCAAAATGTGAGCTCAGAATGCTGTCCAACAACTCCCACAACATCCTGCAGATAATTGTTGAAGCATATAGTGTAAGTGAACCACAAACTCCCTTCCTACAGAGGTCATTAGCCTCATGTGTATAGCTTGCTGACACCACCTCATCTTTGAGAGGTTAACTGCTTTACTGGCTATAGGCACTGACCTCTGAGGTTGTTATGGAGCACAGCAAGTTTCAACCGGGCTAGCACATCTCCTATACTCCCACTGTAAGGACCACAGGCCGAGGCATGGAGAACAGGGGAGGAGATGCTCCAACATCTCTGTAGATGACGAGGTGAGTAGCTGCATGTAGCCGCGGCTCTGTGTGTGGTAAATTGTGTGAGTGATTCTGTTAGCATGCGGCCATCCTCGGTTGAAGCGATGGTAATGCTGATTATGATTACCTCATTAGTGGAGGATTATAATGGTGCTCAAGGAATTCTCACCCCCCTCTAGGTGAGCTTTAATGTAAGCATC
The DNA here is from genome assembly GCF_057381845.1 of Rhamphochromis longiceps. Lineage (NCBI taxonomy): Eukaryota > Metazoa > Chordata > Actinopteri > Cichliformes > Cichlidae > Rhamphochromis > Rhamphochromis longiceps. Next base: position 28,291,037 of record NC_140565.1, on the reverse strand, counting down.
ACAGCACCTCTGTGTGTGGCTGCTTCACAAAGACCATGCCGCTTTATTATTAAGCCCCAAGGCTATAGTGAAGAGGTTGAGGTCCTGCTGAGCCCCATATGTGAGTGTTCATGTCAAAAGGACAGGGTCCCACACAGTCCTTCATGTAGCCATGGCAACAGGACTTTGGAGTGTGGCGCATGCAGGTAGGTGAAGTGGCTTGACGGCATCAATTTGGCTAACAAGTTTAATTCCAGGTTATTAAGGGGGGGAAACAGGCTGATGTGTGTTCCTGTGTTGCAGGTGTAAAGCAGGGAGAGCCGGGACATTTTCTGAATGTGAGCAAGAGGAGTCGGGCACAGCAGTTGACTCACACCTTTGTCGCCGTGATAATGCATCTGAAGTGTGCAGTGGGCACAGAAAGTGCATTTGCGGGAGGTGTGTTTGTCAAAAGAGCAGCAAAAAGCCCAGCCATGTGTACTATGGGGAGCTGTGTGAGTGCAGTGATTTCAGCTGTGATCAGTACCGAGGACTACAATGTGGAGGTATAGTAGCAGGAACACATCTACAAAAAAATAACAGGAGGCCAGTATGTCTTTTTTAAAATTGTTTGTTCTACTGTCCCAGGGCGCGGCAGGTGTGTGTGGGGGGAGTGTTTATGTTCCCCAGCATTCAGGGGCCGAGCTTACGAGTGTCTGTCTCAGGATGGACAGATTTGTGGAGGCAGCCACTGCGGCACCTGCATTTGCCATGACAAGCGCTTCCAGGGCCCGACCTGTGAGCTTTGCCCTTCTTGTCCCAGCATCTGTAACTTGCACCACTACTACAACCTTTAAAGTTCAGGGCACAATTAAGAAAACATGAAAATGAAAGATTCTGCCACACTCTTTTTTAAAACCTGACATTTTCATAATCATGAATATGTCGAGTAACGTTAGTCACTTGCTACTTTCCAAGGTTGCTGCCTTTGCAATACAAGAAATGAAGTGCATGTCGGTTTGTATGCAGCCTACTACTACACCATAAAAAGTAAGAAGCTTGTTAATTTTCCTCTGAGTGACTGCTCTGGCCAAACTAAAAGCTACCTCTTCTGTTCCTGAGCTCCACCACCGCCATCATTCTCCTCCTCAATGTGCCACCAGTGCTGTGGAGCTGCTGTGCTTAGTTAGTTTGCAGGCATCCTTAATCAAATTTGAAGTAGAGCTCCTCACAGCTGACAGACACTTATTATCACCCAGGCACAGTTTCCTTTTCCCTTGTTGTTCTTTTCCCTTTCACCCACAAATGTAAAATGTTGCAAACTCCTTCACCTCACTGGCTAAGATCCACATGCACACTGACTAATATACTAATAAACAACTACATACAAAAAAGCAGCGGACAAACAGAAAGAAATGCATTATTAATCTGTTATGCTTGGTTCTGTGGCAATAAAAGGAATGGGTAACACTACCGGTAACTTAACTGTAATGGATTGCTTATATTAAAAGTGACTAAATAAATGATTGCTTGAACTGCATAACTAACAGAGTTCTCTGAAGAGTTACCCCCTACATTGAGAGCACGTTGGGGGTGCTTTAATTGCCTTTATAACTAAACACATTTTCACTTTTGATTATGGTTCTTTTCACAGAGAATGTGTATCATGCAGGGCCTTCTCAGTGGGCTTGAGTCCAAATGAGTGCAAGATGAAGTGTGCCCACCTGAACCTCGCCTTGGTAGGTCAGACTGGTGTCTTAGTAACAGTGGCTTTCTCCCCAGGCCTTTGCAGGTGAATGGAAGTGGACTCAGAAGGCTGTATAGTGCATTTTTGGGTGAGGACCCTAGGAAGAGAAAAGTCTTTCTATATAGCTTGCAAACGAGGTAAGCAGAGCCAAATGCTCAATTTTTTTATGACTACACCAGTATATCAACATTAGATGAAGAAATTCTGTCAGTTGTAGCAGCTCCAGGGAATTGTTTTATGCAAAAACACATTTTATTATAGTAATAAGGGAAAGGCAGGGCACCAACAGAGATATAGATTAAACCTCTTTAATGCGCCTTATTGGCTGATGGTGGCATAAATGCAAATCACGTCTGTAGAATTCTTTAGGACTTTGTATTCTGCAGTCTGCCCTTTGTAAGTTGGTTAATGATGCCACAGTGAGATTGTACAAGCACATTAATTTTATCTGAAATTCACAAACACGCAGTCTATGGCTGCTAAAGCGCTGTGGCTTCTTCTTGTCTTTCAAGAGTGCCCACCGGGGCCGAATGTGATCCTGATTACCACAGTGCTTTCAGGCTCTGTTGTGGTGCTGGGTGTGGCTTTGTTGCTGCTATGGAAACTACTCACCAGCATCCATGACCACAGGGAGTTTGCCCGCTTTCAGAGAGCGCTGGAGCAGAGACGCTGGAACAGGGTGAGCCCCTGCCCAAACAAATCCTTCAGTCTGTCACAGACTGCACAATAAATGCAGGAGTTTGTCTAGGGAACACCAGTACAGAGACCTATCAACAGTTAACACAATAAAGTGGGGTAAATTCAATACCAAGGCAATAGGAAATTCAGCAATAGCAAACAGAAATGTGTGACTACATTAAAAGTAAAACATTCATTCACCTACACCTCCAGTCAATCAATAGGAAAGTAAATCAAATACCGAATAACAGTCATGTCGTGACACTTGTTTTGTTGTGTTGCAGAAGGACAACACCATCTACAAAAGGGCCATCATGACAGTTGTCAACTGGAAATATAAAGAGAACTGATAGCAGCCGTGGAAGGAGATCAACTTTTCAATCAGGATCCCCGTCGTGAAGCACAATGAAACAACATCCTTCCCCCTGAACTGTTGTCAACAGATGGGACCAACTTGTCTGTGTGGGTTGGTGGGTTGGGGTGGGGGGGCTGAGGGTGAGGTGGATGTTGACGCTGATGTCTAACTTACTCACCTTTGATCTCAAACACGCAACCTTGGACTGCATGTCTTCAATCCTTCACTGCATGCACGGCACGCACACATATTCAAAGAGCATCTCCCTTCCATCATAAGCTGCTTCTTATATACAAGCTTGCTGTCCGTGGGATATATGCAAAGTTATGCCCTCACATTTTGAAATTCCACAAAGGCTAATTACATATAGCTGAATATTTTGTTGGGGCATGCATATGTGTTTGGGGGGGGGGGGGGTTCCCATTTATGCTGATGGCTGGCTCAGCTGTGTAACTCGGGGCTCAGGAGGCGAGAGATTGTGAGGTGAGCATCCTGCATTCTGCGTTGCAATTCCAGCAGAAGCACAGGTCTTTGCGCAGGTCTCCACTGCCCTCTAGATGAGAGGAAAAGAAAGTGTCACTACGCAGGAAAAGATGGAAGGTGCTTCGAGTCACTGTAGCTATAGAAGATGACATTTTTGACACCAGTGCAAAATCCTGACTCTTGGGATTTTTTTTTTTTTTTGTACTCCAGCATACCTGTGCATTTGTTAAACAGATATAGAGACAGATATGCTGCACAACTTTAAATGTGCAGCTAGTGTATGTGCCAACCACTTAACCGGTGCACTGGGCTGAATCGTGTAAACGCAGAGAAACAATGGGATGTTCAGATCTAAATGGATATTAGGGTTTTTTTTCCACTGCCTACAGATGGCTGCTGATGACCTTGCTGGGAGAGTTGAGCAAAGCAATATTCATCAAAGTGATGCCTCCCCTCCACTCCCAGAGTCACTGGGCAGGCGTGCATGCAGCTTTAACAGCTAGTGGGGGTAGTGGGAGGTGGGAAGCGGCGGCGGCAGCAGCAGCAGTGGTGGTGGTGTTGAAGCAGCACAGAAAATGACTCCATATGCTTCCACTATACTATGCAGCATTCTCTTTGGACGGTGTCTGATCATGAAAAATGTGCAGTGCAGATACCAGAGCATCAGAAAAGGAAGGAAAAAGGAAGCAGGAGCAGCCCTGCCCTGCGACAAAACTAGTGGAGGGGCAGAGGGCGGTGGAGGGAGGTGACCAGCCCAGGAGACAGTTATGTAACAAATACTGCAGCTATGTTATGAAAAAAAATGTATCTGATTATTTGCTGTTCAGTAAGTGGCTCTAATAAGTTTTGCCCTTTGACTCCGTCTGTGTTTAAAAGCCTATTTAAATCCTATTATTTGCACACTACCGTAATAAATTCGCATTAATGCATGACAACATTTTTCCTATTATTATTATTATTGTTACTTATGTTGTTGTTATTCGTGGGTGGGCGGGGTTACTAGTGAGCTCATCCTCCCCGAGTTCTCCACAGGTGATTGGTGGCTTTTACCGTCCAATCACAATCCGCCTGTAAAGTGGTTTGGTGGTCACTTTGGATCGTTTTTGGGTTGTTTTTTTTTGGATCGAAGTAACCTGAGCTAACTAACCAAGTTTTTCGTCAGCGACAGGACAGCTCCTCCTTTACCCTTGCTTTGGCTTCCAATGACCTCTCTTTTTGCATCAACGGCATTTGCATATACATAAAAAGAAACTGAATATCCTTCTTTTTTTTTTTTCTCTCTGAGGCGTCCTAGAAGGGAGCTAACAAGCGTTAGCATTAGGCTAGCATGACAGCCAGAAGAACAACTGCCACCATCCTCCTCCTCCCCTGTGGGTTTGCTGGCACCGGGTAAGTTGCGAGTCAAGCTCAAGCTTGTTTTCCCCGTGTTGTGTCCTTGGGAAGCGAAAGTTGTGGCTTTAAAGTCACTTGCGAGCTCAAATGAAACTGTTGGTGGCTGTCCGCAAACTGTTAGCTGGCTAGTAAATGGCGCAGGGTCAGGGTAACTGGGCTAAGCTAGCGTTAAGCTAGCATCTCTATCGCTCTTCTTTGTGCAAGCAGCTGTGTCTGGTCTTGAGAACTGAACGAATTAAAAAGCCTTCGAAAACTCATTTTTGGGGGGGTCGAAGCGGTGCCCAATTGCTTGTCATTTGCTAAAACGATACCTTACAGCTTTTTTGCTGTCGTGTCCTGTTCTGTTTACCCATCTGTTCCACCATATATGGCTTACTCTACTGTGTACTCTATTGCAGGAGCAAAACTTGCTGTGTGTGCTTCAAAACAGTCCAAAGCCAATGGATATGGGAAAATTCATTCGTACAAACATTTACTTGGCAGCGTTAGTGTATACGTAGATAGCAGATGTAGAAATTGTCGACGTTTTCTCCATTGTAAACCTGCATACAGAGTTAAAGAGTCCTATAGAGAAAATAACCTCACAGCAGATGCCGAGATGTCTTCTGGGCTTAGAATTTATATTTGTTTCCAGTAATAACTTCCAGTAATAATGATGTTTATAAGCACTTCTTCTTTTTTGACTCATTTTGTTTCACAGGCCTCCATTATGGTCTACAGAAGTCAGCCTATGTCTCCCAAATGGATGACGATTATTGTGACCAAAATCTTCGCCTGGATCTTGTATTCATCGCCACAAAAATTTTCACCCATCTCTTCAGGTTATTTGCGTTTCTTCTTATTTTCAGTGATTTTGATGAAGACTGTAACGGGAGGGTAGCTGGTTTCCATGGTTTTCTTCCACTTATCCAATTCAGGATCGTAGTAGGGCTGGGGCCTATCCGGTTGTTCAGTGATGACGCGACGAATCCTACTTCCGGGCCTAAAGTAGTCTGCGTTTAATATGGCTTTTATGTTGTTAACATGTTTAATGTTATGTATTTTCTTCGATTTAATCTCAAAAAGCTCCTAAAACAGTCAGTGATCACTGTTGACCTCCCTCGGCTTTTATTACCGCTAATCATTTATTTAAGCTCAGTTTTTAAAACCTTAGGATGTAACTACAGCCCAGCCCATGCAGCAGTATATGAATGACTAACCTCGTATTGTGGATGGATTATCTCAGTTGTTCTCCTGGCTGAAGTTTGGTCCTTTTACACCATCCTGCCATGCGATTACATTTGTTCCTGACCACCGAGAACACTCACGTTAACTTTTATCGAGTGGGAAAAAAGTTAGCTTGTTTATATTATGCTAACATAGCTGTGTCGCTAGCGGTCACGTAGCACATCATTATATACCAGCTAGCCCAACTTCAGTAACCCTACAAACGTCACTGCTTTTTAGTTTTCTGTCTTCATTTATGCTGGAAGTGATAACAGAGCTGTACTTTTTAATTTGTTTCCAAAACCCCGCAGTCAGGACATGCTATATTGTATTTAGATAGAAGCTAGCGAGCTAACTCCCTGCTAACTTCTAACTCCGTTAAATGTCATAAATTCCGTTTTCATGGATGCCTGGATGTTAAACTCAATTGTTACACCTGGTAGAGCAGAACGCTGATCATTTTATTAAAGATGAAAGACTTTAGACAGTTTTTCAACTCTCAGTAATGCCATAGTGATCGTTTGATATATGGACCTGCAGCGGAGTTTAGGCCCAGACACGGCTAGTGACGTCAGACTTAACAACCGGATAGAGATTGATAGACCATGTGACTTTTGCGCATTGCATGCTGGGAACTCGTGGCAAAACAATCCAAGTACCGCGTCAAATGCAAGCATTTGCAGCACCGCAAAACGTTCATTCTCCGGTTCCAATACCTTCTTGCTTTGTCTTTGCTCCCCAAAAAAGGTATGTACAAAACGAAGGAGAACAATGCCGGTCCGTACAAAGACAGACTTGATGAAAAGTCAAAGAAAGATACGAGGAAAAAAAATCAAAGGAGTGAAAGGGTTAGACCCGTACGAGCACACAGAGTGGACAAAATACGTTCGCGTGCTGCCCAACTTTCACCACGCTAATTATACGGTTCTTGGAGTGAGTGCATACACTCATGAAGTTTAGTAACTTCAGGTCACTGCAACAAGCCCAGGTACAGTTTACCGACGGATGGGTACAGGAACTTGAAATGCACCGTGTAGAACGAAAGACCATCGTACGAACAAATGTAAGTTTACCAGTCTCACAAATCGTCTTCATAAATACACATTCGTTAACAGTTTATTAATGGGAACTTTGAGCTAAACTGTAATTAATTAGTAGTGGAAATAATTTCTGGTACGCATTACAGAAATGCAGCAGTGACAATAATATTGTATGCTGTAATTGTACTGGGCAATTAGTGATACAAAAAAACTGTTTTATCCTGTGAATAAAGTATATGTTTTTGTCAATGTACCATAATAACAGAAGCGAAACACAATATTGTGTCAGGACAATTCACTATTTATGCACAATAAACAAAGGAGCATAGCGCGACAATTTCTGTTCAGCACCAGACTTGCTTGTAAACTATATCACCAATTATGTTAAGAAAAATGATGTATTAACTACAACAAAACACTAACCTTTGTGGGAATGCTTGGAGCAGACTAACCTGTGAGCTGGAGTGTTCTGGGACGTTATATTTGGTCTTTGAATGGCTGCAATCCAGGCCATCCGTCGCCTCTTTGTTACTTCGGAAACATGGCTTGAACAATTTCTCTTCAACGATGTAATCCGATAACAACCGATTTCTTTACCCGTCTGCTTCCCGTGGCTGACATGCGACCGGCTATTGCAGTTAATAATACAACAGCTTCTTGCCATTTTTTTTTTTTTGCTTCTTTTATCGCTGTGTAACAGATTTCAATTGAAAGCCTGTGTGCGCTAGTACCTCTTGCCACGACTTCCCAGAATCCTTTGCGGTGTTACCCCTGAATGACGTCACATTTTCAATCTCTATTCCAGTTGTCAATGGGCAAGAGGTGGGGTACAACTCTGGACAGGATGCCAATCTGTCACAGGGCTAACACAAAGAGACATAGATTCACATTTATGATGAATTTAGACTCACCGCTTAATCTAACATCGATTTCGCTAGTAGCAGGTCTGAGATTTATGGATTTGAAGGCCTTGGTGAGGACTGGCAGTGGCCCCAGGTCAGACAGATCCTTGTGTACTAATGAGGGGTGTGAGAACTGGGAAAAGTGGGGAGGAGGGTGAGGCATAAAAATAAGAACAAACAGGCTGCAGTGCAGGAATGATCAAGGAAATCAAGGAAATGGAACAAGCCAATGTATCTGTAGAGAGAGACCAGGCATGTACAGGGAAAAGATGCAAACTTAACACAAAAAGGCCCTAGCTGGTCTGTGCGTTCAACCCTATCTATTGTGCCTCCTCCTAATATCTGTATTAATGCTGTAGTTTTTAATGTATTGAGTCTTTGTGTATAATAGTGCATGTTTGCATGCCGAGAAATCATCTTGGAGCAGTAATATTAAAAGTAAAAAGTGCTGTGTTCATAAAGCCAGAAATATCCTTATTCAGGCTGCCTACTTTCTTGATCAGCTATAAAAATGGAAAACAAGAATTCATGCAGCTAATGGCTTAATGGTCAAGAATGAAGAAGCTATTGCATTTAATTATTGTTCCATTAAATGAAACGGACCAGCAAATGTGCTGTGATAAAGATTTGCTGAAATGAACAAGTTTGGAAGTTGGTGGCTTCCCTGATTTATTTCAGCTCTCTGCAGTGAGAAATTGTGATGCTGATAATGATGCACCAATGAACGTGAGAAATGTGTCATCTAACATTTGGTCAGATGTAAACTACATCTCAGAAGAACCAGTCAGGGTGGTAGGTTTACTTTTCTGCAGCATTTCCTGTACTGGCAACCACCAATGAGAAGATGAAGCTTCGGCGAGATGAAGCTACAGTTAATCACAGCAAATTGACACTTAAAAAATTAAAGCATTATATGCACCAGTGTATTTTTGTTTCTGTTGCCAAAAAAGGCATGAAACATTGTTGTGGTTAAAACGGCATGTATGTACCGATTAGAAAGAGTTATTGCTCTGGGGTACTTCTTATTCTTACTGGCCAGGCACCAAAAAGATGCACATTGTCAAATATGAAATACACAGTAAAGGTCACTTAGTAAAGTGATGCACTTGAAAAATGATATAAATAAGGGTGCTTCCTGGATTCAGATGTTGTTTTTTTTACATTGGGATGTAATCACTTTGTTAGATATACCTTTTCATTAGTGCTAACTCAATGCATTTAGGCATGTAAACATGGCCAACGCAACCTACTGAAGTTCAAACTGAGCATCAGAAAGGGGAAAGAAAGATGGTTTATGTAGCTTTGAACCTGGGATGTTGGTGCCAGATGGACTGGTCTGAGTAGTTCAGAAACTGCTGATGTACTGGGATTTTTCCACACACAACCGTCTCTAGGGTTTCAGAAAATGTTCACAAAAGAGAAAGTACCTTGTTGATGCTAGAGGTCTGAGGAGAATGGCCACACAGCTTTAAGCTAATGGGCAAGGTAAAAGTAAGTCAAATACTCAGTGGTTACACAGAGCATCTGTGAATGAACAACACAGTGAACCTTAAAGCAGATGATCCACAGCTCAGAAGACTACACTGAGTGTAACTCTTGTCAGCTAAGAACAAAAAACTGAGCCCGCAGTTTGCAAGTACTCACCATAATTGGACAGTAGAAGTTTGGAAAAATGTTGCCAGGCTTGAGTCTTCATTTTCTGTTGTGACATTTGGAAGGGTCACAAGTTGTTGTAAACTACATGAAAGTGTGGATCCATACTGCTTTTTATTAATGGATCAGGATGATGTTCTGTGGGATATTTACTTTGGGGCCCTTAGTAGTAACTGAACTAAGCTGGTACTGACCACATTTATCCCATAATGACCAGTGTGCCCATCTTCTGGTGGCACACATAATGTCATGAAACTGAAATCATCTAAATCATACTTTTCATGAACATGATAGTGAGTTCACCGTATTTCAATGGCCACTACAGTCAATAGATCAATAGTGTATAATAATATAATATATAAAAGATACTGTCATTTTTATATATATGGACATTAACTTCTTTACAGTAAGTGTATTTTATATTCAGTTTCCAGGGTGAACTGCTCTTCACATACAACAACACAAATAAGGCCAGAATACATATTTGTTTATTGCTCAACCTAAACCAGTTTTGTTCCTGTTGCTTTCACCTTCTAGAGCATTTTCTGTAGTATTTGGGCGTAACGTTGCGGCTGTGATGACGACACATCGGACTACTTCCTGGCTCTGACCATGTTAATACGTTTTGTGCATTCGCATGAACACAAGTCAGTCCAATTATAATTAAAAGTGTAGTGTTTGCACCACAGGGTGGCGATATTTGCAAAACAATTCACTAATTGATACAGCATGTTCTGGTTGTTCATAATAATTTTAACACACGATACAAGTTTGAAGAATTGCGTCCTTGCTGTGTTAGAAAACACCCGTGAAACCTCTGAGTTAGGGTGGTGTGTCAGTCCTTAATACGATCTGTCTATATGTGGCGGCATAATGAATGAGTTACGTCCTTTTTACATTTTTTAAAAACAATATCTATATATACTTTTTTTTTTTTTGAAGATGTAAAATATATGTATTTTCTTACGTCAGCATCAGCCTGTCGTATAACAGCATGAGAACATCCCGAGCCTAGGAAGTTCACATCCCATCATCAGCATCCAGCGTTGTTGTTTTTTTTTTTTTTTTCCCCGCTGTCGATTCAGCCCCTCCTTCCTCCCTTTTCTCGTACCCCAAGGGTCTCGCGAGCGCGCACGCGTGCGAAACTGCGTGGGAATGGCTGTTTGTATGATCGAGGGGGTTGGGCCGCTTGGAGCGAGCGGTGAGCTGCATGAGTTTGTAATGTCCGCCATGTTGGCAATGGCGTATTGAACCAGGGAGGAACAGCGGTGCCTACGAGAGAAAGAGACCGACAGAGAGCGATCGAGACCCGGGCCTGCCCGGCTCTGTTCGCGCTGCTACGGACCCAAGCCCGCCCTCAATCGACCGGCTGACTCTCAGAGACCGTCACAGATTCATCCATGAGAACTCGAGGCAGACCTGCTGTTATTCCTAGCAGATCGAATAGATTTATGCTGCATCTTTTATTATAAAAATGAGTAAATTGTCGTTTCGGGCACGGGCACTGGATGCTAGTAAGCCCCTGCCCGTCTTCCGCTGCGAGGATTTGCCGGACCTGCACGAATATGCCTCAATCAACCGGGCAGTACCGCAGATGCCAACGGGGATGGAAAAAGAGGAGGAATCGGTATGTTATTTTATTGCTGCCCGACTGGCGGTGGATCTTTGGCGGCATTTTCATAGCGCGAGGCGCCGCTATGTTGCCTGCGCAAGCTTGTGCAAAATGGCCGCCATATTTTCTCTTTCGTGCGCACGATAGAGCTCGATGAAAACTGAATTCTACTAACCCGTTTCACCACGAGTGGCTGTGTAAGGTTGCAATATTGTGATATTTTATTGGTAAGCCGTGTTGTGTCCGTTTATTTCCTTTTAAGCAGTACCTGAATGCACAAAGAAGTCACGTGACCTCTATCTGTTCCACCATTTTGTTGACTTTCTCGTTGGTAAAGGCGAGCGGGATAGGCCTTGGACGTGGTGTACTTTTCGTTAGCGAATGCCAGGGGGAGACACTGAGCCTTCAGCCCCGGTTGACAGCTAGGCGCCTCGTGTTGACAGCCACAGCCCTGCCATGTGTGCTGCCTGTTTCGCGGAGAACGCGGAGTTTAAAAATATGTCCCAGAGCTCTGCTTTATGATTAATAACGGCACTCCTCTTCACATATACGTGGTTCAGTTCCTGTAAACTGTGTTACGACATGCATGGTGTAGCCATGACTGTGCCATTCATGGGGAAGTTTCATTCGTGTAGTGCAGCACGTGGATGTAGTCTTCTTTTCTGGAGCCATATTCCAAGTATCTTATTGGTTAGAAGCGTCGATGGCAAGAAAACGGTGACGATAGAGAATTTCAGTTATGTTTCTGAAAATTGGGCTTAAATTACTCTTATGAAAGTGTCTTATTGCAACTACTTATTTATTACTTGAATCCTTCATAATTGCATGAGTTTGGCCCACTGAGATGTCTGTACTGTGGTATTAGTCGGATTTTTGTTTTTTAACACTATAGTATATTGTTCTGCTTTTACTCACGTGTTTTGAGATTACACATATTCAAATTATATCCAAATACACAAATTTGCATTTGCCTGTAGACAGATTGGTCTATATGTTTTGACCACAAAGCCTTTCATTTAGAGTTTATACCTGAAATGAAAGCTGTTTTTCTGATAGTACACAAAGTTTAAGTTGCTCATGCATTACCTGCTCATCTGGTCGGCCCCACTGACTTTTTCTAATTCACTTTTATACACCACCTGAGATGCCTCAGCAGACACAAACATGATCCACAGATGGGATGTAAAGCAAGTTGAAATCCTGCTTTCATACCCTCCTCAACCTGCTGTGCACATACACAGCAGAAATTGCATAACAGTGTGACAGAAGAGATAAAGAGGACAGTTTTACTCCAAGCCTGTGCGTGGCTTAGCTCCCTGACCCACATCCTGTCCAGGAACAGTGGGGTGTTGTTGCATTGACTAAATACCCAAATGTTGGCTGAGAGTTATGTTGTTCTAACTTACCAGCAGGCACAGTTTGTGAGTGTTTGTTGCGTCACAATGCATGTGCATCACTTTGTCTCTTTAATTCATAATTTTAGCTTGCAAGTGTAACCAGAATCTAAATCAGGTGGAAGTTTTTGTTGTTGTTGTTGTTATAATATAATCAAGGGACTAATTTCATCAGCATTTAAACCTTCAAACCTCTGGCAAACAATTAACTTCTGACACAATCTATTTTTGCAGTGCAACAGGACATCTTTGCTTGCACCATGTCCTGCATAGTGTAAATAGTTTGTGTGTTCCAGTGGCTGTTACCTTTACACTCACATTGAATTGTTCCATAACGTCTGGGGAAGTTAAAAGGTAAATCTGTAAACCACGTTTTTGACTACAAAATTAAAATGCTTTAGAGGTGGACTTTGTCCCTGCGACGCCACAATTTATGATTCACAATACGTCAGCCAGTAAATCCTCCTGTCTTTAATTATAATTTACAGAATTGTCTCAATGTTTTATTTAGTATGATGCTAAGTCAGCAGGAAATGGTTTACTGATGGAGGGGAAGGGAGTTGAGGCTAGTTTTCCCATCTGTAACAGTAATGTCCTTATTCACCTAGAGAAGTCGCCCCCTGCTGGCTGTCAGGTATACGCTTTTCAGTCCTGGAAGCTACATCTATCCTTCACACTGTTTGCAGTCATGATTTCTCTTTGTGTGTATTTATTAACACACAAAGTATTGAACAGTTTGTTTAATCGACTAACGGTCTTAAATTGAGTGATTTCTAGAATTGTCACTGATTTCTGGTAGTGTTACTAAAATGTGTGGCACAGTGAAATTGGATGCTTCTGTACAAACAGGAGAAACATGTAAAGCCAAACAAAACACAGCCACCAAAATGCTCCGTGTGGATCTCCTTCAAAAAAACCAAATGGACAAAAATGATGTCTGGTGCACACTACGTCCATAAAGCTACCATATTACAGCTCGACTACAGGGCCATTTAACAAGTATTAGGTATGGGCATGTGTCAAGTTAACCTTTATTAAATTTAAAATGTTAATACTTTAGAGGGGGCTTGCATTCGTGACCACTTTAGCTTTAAATTGAAAGGACGTCCCCCTCTCCCATACTAATCATATAGTACTTATGCACCTGCGTGATGTTTTGTGAGGGTTGATATTGAGCGACATTGTTTCTCCACTGAATTTTGAGTGTTGTTCAACATAAATCACTTTTTCTCATCTGTGGAAAACTAGCAGTACTTGTGGATTTTACACAATATGTGTTCTTGGATTTGCTGAAATGCACCACCCTCACTTCCACGCCTTCCTCTGGGCATGTTGAGCTGAAAACACCTGCTGGAGGCCACACTTTTGTTGCCATGGCAACTTTTATTGGAGTCATCTATTTTTTCTTGGGAACATTTAATGGAGGGAACGCGTGGTGCTGTGAAAAATACATTTTCATTTGTCTCTCCTCGATCTGCATCTGTGACCGTGACAGAAAGCATAACTGCCATTGAGTCCCAGAACATTTTGTGTGGGAAGAACAAGAGAATCTGAGGTTCAATATAGAGCTGGGCGATAGAACGATAACGATATGTATCGCGATATAACTTTTACTCGATAGAGAAATTAAGCTATCGCGATAGACCTCGCTGCTCTTGTCCTCTTTAAAAAAAAAAAAAAAAAAAAAAAAAAAAAAAAAGGTCAGCCAATCCAAATTAAGTAGCGCAGAGCCGAACCAATCACAGCCGCAGCGTCACGTCGCGTGACTTGTTACGTACAGCACAAGTGCCAAGCCACACGTGTGTTTGTTTGGGAAGCAGCCAGCGGGTAATGGAGCCAGCGCGTAATGGAGGAAATGAGTGTGCCGACTAGAAAAATCAACCGAGCGTGACCGAAGAGAAAACAGATGATGGTTGCAATGCCGGAGAGGTTGTCGAACGGAAGAGCCATAGAAGTTCCGTAGTGTGAAGGTATTTCGGCTATTTCAAGTCTGACAAAAAACAGAGTAGCGTGCACTGTAAATGTGCCGAAAGCAAGTCTGGAAATACAATAAACTGGTGCATGCGTCACACTGTGCGCCACGTTATTGTTTCGGTGAAATGAATTTCTACAATACTGTTACTGTTAATTCTACTCTCTGCAGTGTTTAAATGCTTACATATACACACAGTTACTGTCCCTCCACACATACGACTCTGTTCTGCTTCTGTGCCCCAGCTTTGTTTACTTTTTCCCACCGAGGCTTCTAGACTTCTGATTGGCCAACATTTCTGCACGGTTAGGAATCTAGCGCCACCTGCTGCTTTGCATGTTCATAGCAGCGTTTTCCTTCATTTCTGCCTTTATGTGCGGACGGGATTATTTTTTAAAACGAAAACGGAAAATCTCCGTTTTCAAAAATACCCGTGTACGTGTGGACGTAGCCTCAGTCTCTGACTGGAAGCGCCAATTCGTCATTCGGCTTTTGTCAGACTAAAGTAACTGTTAAAACTGTTTGAAAAGCTAAGCTATACAACAAGGAGAGATTGAGAATTTCCTTTTAGTTCTCAGTTTATTTGATATTGACAAAAGTTAGTCAGTTTTGTCTGTTCTTCTGTAAAACAAACTTAGATTTATTTTTAGAATTTATATTTTGTTTCTAAGTGGAATTGACAATTTAGTCTGTTTCGTTTGTTCTATTTTGAAACTTAAACGCTTTAGCGGCTGCCTTTTGTGTAGTTTGCAATATTTGCCTTTATCTATCTGAAAACGTCTCATGTTCCTTAAGTACATCTACCCTGTTGAACTTATTATGGGAAATAAATATTTAAATAAAAACAAGCTGCTGATTATTTCACATTTTACTTGTGAGCAACGGCGCATTTAAATCTTACAAATATAGTTATTTGGCTTATATCGTGATAGATATCGTTATCGCCTGAAATGAAAAAAACATATCGTGATATGAAAAAATCTCATATCGCCCAGCTCTAGTTCAATATTAGATTGTGTTTTCTCGGGTGGAAAGCCGTTAGAAGCTACTTTGTATCCAGTTGTTTTCACTATTTGTGCCCACTTTGCACTAGATGTGTCACAAGACCAAAAACGTTGTCTGTACCAAAATAAGTCAAATGCATACATTACAAAGCATAGTGTGCTAATACATGATCATGAATCATCATATTCTTATAAAATGAACAGTAAGCCTACTAATTAGCTATTAGAGTAGCTTTGCATGATCCACTGCTCAAACTAATTCTTTGCAGCCCCTCAGTTCGTCCTTTGTGTGATGCAAACTGTGCAAGCTCCTCTAAATTTAAGCCAGCTTTCTTCTTATTGGCTGCATCTTACAAACAAAAGGATTGACCTGAAGTTGGGAGTGGCCGCTGTGCTCACCCTAAGCTGGTTCCCTGATTTGACCATATGAGAGAGATCTGCTTTCACTGACATCATGCAGAGCCAGAAAAGAAATTGTGTTCAGATAAGTGTGAAGGCTGAGCTTCAGGCCTTGTATGATACTGGTAAATATGCTAAACTCATCATTTGAACCTTTAGCTTTTTGTAATATGCTCATTTCATCATTGTAACTTGATTGTACAAAGCAGGATATAAGAAAAAGCATAAAATTTAATTTACTTAAAGTCCCAGTTTCTTATTTTTACTTTTTTGGAAGCAAGACCATAGGGACAAGTAATTTTCAGCATCCAAAAACTGTTGAAAGTTCAAACAGCATAATGGCACATCAACTTGAAAGTTTGGCTAACACAGGCTTTTGCTGTGGGTCCCGTAATAACCTGGTTCACTTGTTCTCATGTGCCATTCACAAAATCCTTTTATCCGACACTCTCAACTCCTCTGCAGAGGAAATCCCAGGCTGTGAACCATGCTTGTGAGGATCACAGCTGTGAAAGATCAGGATATCTTTAGGTCAGAGAAGGCTCAGGGCTGCCTGCTGCAACCTGCCGAACCAATATCCTTTATAGAAGCTCGCAAAGGCAGGTCTGGGCCAGGCTCAGGTTTAATTGGCACCTTACGTGCACGCTTTATGCAGGTTCCTTATCTCACAAAGCTCCTGGGTTCATCAGCATGTCAGACGGTAGGGTTCAGAGAGGGCAGTGTCTTTGTGGCGGTTTTATGAGCAAACGCATCCTTCACTGTGCCAGTCAAACATGTAGTTTACATAAGCTCATGTCATGTCAGTAGACAACGCTTTGATAAGCAGTACTCTCTGAGCTGTAACAGTTGCTGAGTAACAGTGCAGACAACAGTTAAGTACATTTTGTAAGAAATGTATTTCAGTTGAATACTAGTTTGGAGTGGTTTGATTTCTTGCATCATTGTGCTTCAATTTTTGCTTGTAATTATCAATACAGGCTGGTGTTTCAAAGACTTAAACTATGCTTTTAATTTAGATATGAGAAGTCTGATGTAAATGTGCGTGCAAAGCGTAACTTTTAACGTTTTAAGTCTCTGAGCTCAGAGAACCACAGCTTCTGCAGTTTGGGTTTAACCCAGGAAGGACTTTTTAAATGTACAATGACACAGAGCTGTTGGCTAATTTGCAGGAAGTTGTGTTTGTGGGCAGTGAACATGGCTGTGTGAAATTTTTAATAAGTGTGCCTGCTCACGCTCGCAGTCGCAGCCAAATCTGGTTCTTTGTTTTTGTCCTGACCCTTCAATTTGTGTAACCGTGCCAAATTGAGTCTTGGTTGAGAGTGCTATTCAAGCTTTAGATTGTGGTTAAGTTAGTGCTTGGTAAAAAGTTGTGTATTTCTCTCTTGTGCTCTTTTAGAGCCTGCGGCAAGCAGGAAATGCTGGGATTTAGGATGTTGTGGATGATGTCTAAAATCCTCAGTGGTGAACACTTTCGCAGTTGACACAATAAGATGTTTTTCTTGGCGTAGACTGTGCTTGATGGGTTTACAAGGGGCAGATGGTTCAGCTCTGGGCACATGCTGTGTCCTTTGATGCCAGTTCACAGCTCTGATATGGTTCCCCTGTTACTCCATGCAGAGCTCCTCGTGGCTTTGAATTTTTATTTAAGGCAGTTCAGACACCCATGCAAGTGTGGAAGTGTATAAAACTGAGTCGTTGTCAGGGAATGCTTGTTTGTGGTCATATTTGCCAGGCGCAGTTGGTATCTCTTAACATTGACCCACATTTCAGATTCTAGCCAATAAACTGTAGTTGAGAAAACGTGTGTGAAGTGTAAAATGAGTAGGAGCTCTGTTAAAATACTTGTTAGAGCAAGACGGATCTTGAGTTGGTTTGACTTGATTGGCCGTCTGTTGCATCAACCACAAATAAAAGGCCTACAGATATTGTGTGCTACAGAGTGAGCGTGCAGTGCTAGTAAGTTGCAGTGTCTTTCATGCAGATCTTAATGCCAGTGCATAAGCGAGAGCTTTGCTTAAACTCCTGTCATTTAGTAATAACACTGATTCTGAACTCCGAGGAGCTAGGGCCGTTCGATACAACGATATATATCGGATGACGATATAAAAACGTCTATCATTTCATTTTACGCTATCGTTTGTTTCGGGGTGTCGCAAAATAAACTGTTTACGGCAATATTTTTTTCATCGTTTTAATGGTCACTGTAGTGGCTATATTAATTTATTACAGTTCTTTCTTTCGCTTATATTTTAATAACCACACTACGGACGGACAAGCGCCTGTTTTTATGCGTTGTGGTTAGCAACAACAACGGTAAAACCACCGTGTGTCTGCTTGTTTATTTTCCACATAAACCTTTCACAATAAAGCTCAAGATCCTGTTGAGACTTTGCTCTTTCATGTGATTCAGTTTATTTTGAAGATTATTTACGGATGAGAATTAAAAAAGAGCCGTCAGGTGCTAAAAAATAAACCTTAGACTCAAACGTTAGAACAGGCTTTTCCCCGCAGCACGCCGTGTAATAAATACTCACAAAGAAAACGGCAGCCGTTACAACTTATGTCTAAAAATGTATCGTTTCATGCATCGGTTAAAACACTCGACTCCAGCTACATGACGCGCAGCTGGAAACACTTCCTGCAAGTCGAGCTGCCCGAGATTCACAGAATTTACAGAAAATGTTACATTTTTGTGATTTATATCGTTATCGGGATGATAGAATTCTTATATCGGGATATGAGATTTTGGTCATATCGCACAGCCCTACGAGGAGCAGTATGCTGTTTGGAAAATTAAGACACTGTTTTATACAGGGGGAAAAAGATTCATGTTTTTGTGGGATTCTTCCAAACAACATATATTTCAGGTAACTATCAGTTGTGTAATATGAAAACATTTTGTACTTGCTGAGTTCAAGAGTCAAACAGTCTGAGTCATTTGCCCACGTTTATGCTTCTGCTGCCAAGTTGGAGTACCAGATTTGCTGCTGAAGAAACTTTGCAGGTATTTTAATATGATCCACTGGCTCAACATAGGCAACAGAATATCTGTAAACTTTTTTCTTCTCTCTCCATTTGTTCCACCTGAGAGATGCAGTAAATAATAATGAGTCATTGTTGTGAGTGATAGTGGGGTTACCTGAGGGGTGCTCAAAAAGAGGTGTTTGCCACAAAGCACATGCTACAAAGTCCAACTCGGCTGACTGTGAAGCTCACCTTTCCAAACTCATTGACATGGCAGTGCACTTGCTGATACTCCTACGCTGTTCTCCTGCTGATGACTCATTTCTCTGAGACATCATTACTGTGTTGGCATTAGGGCTGGGCCATATTATACCGTTCACGGTAATACCGGTATAATGTTAGGCAACGATAGGAAAATGAAATATCGCGATAGAATGGGAGTAAAACGCGCATGCGCAGTGCCTTTGTTTTCATACGCACATGGCCGATTGTTGAGTGAAACAGATGATCCAGAATTGGTTTGTAAAAATGGTGCAACTTCCGTGATGTGGAACTGGTTTGGTGTTTGTCCGTCAGATACACAACAAAGCACATTTTTTTGCAGAACATGCAAGCGGCCGTTGTTATTGTCGTATTTGTCGGACTAAGATGCTCTTAAATCTGGGAGTAATCTGGGTCCTAAACTCCGTATGCTTCAGGTCAAACAACACTGCAGCATCACTGAGAGTTAAAAACTGTCTAAATTCTTTCATCTTTAATAAAACGATCAGCATTGCTGCTTTACGAGGTGTAACTATAAAGTTTAACTTCCAGGCATCCATGAAAACAAAAGTTATTACATTTAACGGAGTTAGAAGTTAGCAGGAAGCTAGCGGAAGTTAGCTCGCTAGTTTCGCTAGTTACCTAAGCATGATATTGCATGTTCTGACTGAGAGATTTCTGAAAAAAATCAAACGTACACCTCTGCTATCACTTGCAACATAAATGAAGACAGGAAACTAAACAGCAGTGACGTTTGTAGGGTTACTGAAGTTGGGCTAGCTGGTATATAATGATGTGCTACGTGATCGCTAGCGACACAGCTATGTTAGCATAACATAAACAGTGAAGCTGGAGGACGAACACTAACACTTTTCCACTTATAAAAGTTAACGTGAAGGTTCTTCATGGTTAGAGACAAATGCAATCGCATGGCAGGATGCTGTAAACGGACCAAACTTCAGTCAGGAGAACAACTGAGATAATCCATCCACAATACGAGGTTAGTCATTAATATACTGCAACAACATGGGAATAGAGCAGCTGCCAGAGAATTCAACATTAATGAATCAATGGTACAGAAATGGAGGAAGCAAGAAGAATGAGTTTAATAAAGTTTGATTTATCTGACTGCTTTGTTTCGCTTAATGTGCCTTATAATCCCGTGCACCTTATGGTCCGAAAAATGCGTACTGCACACTGCAGTTTAATGTTGCAAAGCACCTCTTTTTAACTTCAGTGGATATTATACATGGTTATGCTCAGGACATGTCAGCCCATTTCTAGTGGAAATGCCTTTTGGTTAAACTTTCAGCAAGCAATTTGCATTTGCACTGTTACATTTTTATAAAGCTTTAATGTACATAAAAACCAGCTTCTTGTTTAAGTGAATATAAATGGAAGGTTGTCTTTTTGCGCTAGTAATGTTGTGGAGTTGTATTTTGTCTCGCATGAATTATATCGTCGGTTATATCGTTATCGCAAATTTTCAAATATATATCGTGATAAATATTTTTGGCCATATCGCCCTGCTCTAGTTGGCATACATTATATAGACATAACAAACTATGATAAATATTATGCTTTGCCTGTCAGACAAGCCTAGACAAATGAATTGAGATTAGGTTTAAAATGACAGCTAAGAAATGCCACACAAACACTGAAAGATAATGAGCGAAGGGAACTGGAGAGGATTCACACCCAGGAGGTGCAGGATGTTCAAACGAGTGCGATTTTTATTTTGACCCAGCGGCTGACATGTTTGTCCCTGACTTTGATGATGAATACACCCTAGAGGAAGAGGAAATGTTGGCAGCACCATATGAAGCCAGTGAGGGTTTTACAAGGGATGGAGAGATGACCATTCATGTAGCAGGCCTTTCCTGTTTTGGAACATTTTGTATTTGAACAACTGCCATCATCCTTTGCACTGACAAATAAGATTGCAGTAGCTGATGTTTATATGTTAAGTGTAAATTTCTGTTTTGTTTCTGTGTTTATTTCATTCAAAGGTTAGTGTGATAAAAGGATTGTAGACTTTAAACTGGTTTGCAGGGGGTTTCCTGCCTCTTAAACAGGTATACGAAAGGCTGGATTTACAAAGCTGAGTCTGGGGTTCCTTATTTAACAGAAGTCTGTGATTGTTCTTGTGGTATCTATTGCTGTTTGATAACCAACAATGGCGTTTATGCTTCACTAAATGAAGCCCAACTAAGAAAACATTACTATCCTGGTGTTGATTTCAAGGAAGACAAAAACTAAACTAAATCCTGGTTAATTTTGGGTGTAAATTTGAGTATAGATTTTTTTTTCTGGCACAAGATGTAAACAGTACCTCAGTCTACTATCAGCCAAAATATTTCAAACATCTGCATTGGCTCAGAATTTCATAATTCTGTATTTCACAGTGTGACAGATGTTTTAAACCAATCAGTCGGAGCAATAAGCAATGCCAGTGTTTTTTGTATTATTTCTTCTGTGCCAGGGAACTAAAGAAATCTCCAGAATGAAAACAACATTTAGGCAGCGCAAAATTGAGCCAACACAATAGATAAACATCAGCCGCTGCCATCTTATTTGCCAATATACTGATGAAAGCCAGCCAGACCATAAACATTGGCCAGCCTAAGACATTTGCAGAAAAAGGCTAATATCAGCCACTCCTGACGTGCATCCTTTGGTTTTACATACGGATTCTCGATGTTATGTACATGAAACATTTCACAGCTCTGTCCTCGCAGACCTTCCTCTGGAGCTCGTCCAGTGAGAGGTTTAGGCTGTAATCTCTTTAATGTGAGAGGTCTGACGCCACAGATCACATTTATTATCCTGTTAAGTACAATACTTTAAGCACTTGGCGTTCTTTAACATCTGGACTGCTTATGGTTATTAGTCCTGTGCAAGCACAGCGAAATGATATCATGCACCTCATAATGAAACAACTTTTGGTCTTAACTAAATCACTCATTGTCATTGTTTCCATTACACACTGTTGTACGTACATGCAGATGCACAACAGAATGAAATGGGGGGGGGGGGTGATGTGTAAAATGAGTATTGAAGTAATTAAAAGATTTTTTTTAGTTTGTCAACTTGTAAACAAGATGGTTTAAGAAACGATCAGGAGTCTTTTTTTTTCCTTTTTTTTAATAATTCTTTGTGTACAAATGTCTCTTGACAAATCAAGATACTGATCACTGCAGAAGTCTTTGCATATTTTTCTAAACAGCAGCTTCTTTCTCTCTTTCAGGAGCACCATCTCCAGCGGGCCATCTCAGCGCAGCAGGTATATGGCGAGAAGCGGGACAACATGGTTATCCCCGTCCCCGAGGCGGAGTGCAACATCACGCACTACGAGTCCCTCTACCCCGGGGAGTTCAAAATGCCAAAGCAGCTTATTCACATACAGCGTGAGTAGCAGGCTGCGTGCAAGTGGATTATCTTCTTAGCTGTGTTAGTGGTCTGTGAGCATGTGGTGATGTTGCCGTTTGGCTGCACCGGATGGCTTCAGGGTGTTTATCCTGCTGATTGAGAGATTTTAGTGTTTGTGGTTTTGATGAGAAACCTGTGAGTAATTAGAAGCGCTTTTCTAAGAGATGTGTATTTATATTGTATGTTTTGTTTTCTGGACGGTTTTCTGAAAGTTAGTGCTTTTTCATGTGGACATAATATTGACACACATAGTTGTTGCTTTTTTTCCTTAAGAAAACTTTAAGATTAAGTCTTGTTGTTTGGCATTTACTGTAGCCATGAAATGTCCTGTGTTCGCATTAGTGAAATGTCAAACTTTGAGACTGCTGTTGCAGATACTTTCACCATAATTTGGCAGTCATCTTAACATTTTAAATGTAGGGGCGGTGAGGGTAACACTGCAAGCTTTTCCAAATGCCACTGGCTTTGACAGGTTAATGTGTTGATTACAGTGGCTCTGATAGTGGCTGTTCAGTAAACATCTTATTTTTTCACCCGAGGGCCACAGTAGTGACAGCCACTTTGAATTTATTTTCTGCAGAATCTCAATGTCAGATTGGCAGGGCCAAAAAAATACAAAGCCAGGGGCAATATTTATGTTCAAATGGTAGATTGCATTCACATCTCATATTTGTCCTAAAGTGTTGCCTTATTGAATGGGTGAAAGCACACAACTAAACTGAAGCACAGCGCTTTGTTATGATAAAATGCTGTTTATTTTTTGAGCATAGTTCGGCTGCAGTTGGCTGAAGATAAAGGCTTCAGCAGTTCATATCCTATGGGTTGTGTTATTGACATTGCTTGAAAGGCACTGTTGCTAAATACAAAATGATGGTGAATTATAAAGTCTCTGTATTGTAAGCCCAGGCTTTGCTGACTGAAATGTGTCATAGTTATCTAATATTGATTCATCAATTTGATACACACTGCAGCCTCTGCTGGTATTGTTCAGAAAAGTGATGTTTTGTTTAGTTCAGCAGCCTCATTCCTGCAACGTCTTTGAAATATTTTCTTGGCTGCATCTGTCTCTCCAGTAACCAGCTCTTTTTTTTCTTTTTCTTTTTTTCCCACAGCTTTTAGTTTGGATACAGAGCAGCCAGACTATGACCTAGATTCAGAGGATGAGACGTTTGTGAATAAGCTGAAGAAGAAAATGGAAATCACTGCTCTGCAGTTTGAAGAAATGATAGACCGGCTGGAAAAAGGCAGTGGACAGCAGGTATATGTAACCCTGTGTGGGGAAAGTATTGCTTTGCATGCACACAGTCTTTTTATTCACTTTACACTGAATAAAATGTACACTCTGAGTCACTTTTTGCATTACTCCATTATGTTTAACTTGTATTTTAGTCATTTGAGAGGCCTGTTATTCTCTTTGTCAGTGGTTTCTTTAAAAGTTACTATTTATTGACGAATAAGCACTTCACATGACATTGAAAAAGACAAAATATGAGTTTATGTGATGTGCCTGAAGGCAGCGTGACTGCTTAAAATCTAAAGCCTTTGTTTTGTTGTGTCTTGGTGTGTTCATAGTGACTGCTTGTTTAAACCAGCTGGACTTAAGTGCTCAGCTATGTGTAATAATTATTTCCAGAATGATGTGGCTCAGGCCATTACACTAACTTGGTCTGGCCTGTGTTGCTCTGTAGCTTGTCAGTCTACAGGAAGCCAAACTGCTGCTGAAGGAGGACGATGAACTGATCAAGGAGGTCTTTGACTACTGGAGCCGGAAGAGGAAAACCAGCAAGGGTGGCTGCCTCATCCCCAGCGTCAAGCAGGAGAAGAGGGATGGCTCTAGCACCTGCGACCCTTATGTGGCCTTTCGCCGACGGACAGAGAAGATGCAAACTAGGAAGGTAGGACTTTCTAGCCAAAAATGAGTAAGATAAAGGCAAATTAAAGGACATAAATTATGCTGACCTACATTTCTACTGGGGCTTCACCAATCCAACTTTTGAAGATAAAAACCTAGAACCCTTGTATTATCTTTTTACCAACGTAATTATATAAGCAGTTTCCATGGGTTTTGGTATGGTCCAAACTAGGGGTGCAACGATACACAAAATTCACGGTTCGGTTCGGTTCGATACTTTGGTGTCACGGTTCGATATTTTTTCGATACAAAAAAAATGTTCATGCATTTTTAATTTGTCATTTATTAAAATTATAAATATATATTTTAACTCAAAAGTACAGTTTTTAAATTTAACCCTAACCCTTGTGCGTGTTTTTTATTTTGACAGCGAATGCGCACCTGGGGACCACTTATGTGCAGCCCTGGTTATTTAGCTCGTCATATTGCAGCCACAGAAATTCTTTTGTCCATGAAACCATAAAGCTGCACTTTCTTTTTGCCTTATAGTCTGATTTGTCATAACTTCTCCGTTTTGTGGTAAGCTTTTCTTTGGCTGTCACTTCTTCACCCTGACCTGTCTTATTTGGCTCAGCAGAACTGAAATGCTTTTACACACTCACTCACATAAGCTCAGCGATTCTCTGCACGATCAACCTCTCACATGTTTAAGCTTGCTGCGGGAGATTTCACTTGTCATGTTTGCATAGTAAGCTAACGATTAATAAGACGATGTCAGAGGAATTGGTGCACAAATTATCATCACTCACAGATCAGTGCTGTCGCTCTCTATACACAGTTCACGCGATTGCAAAGTGAAAGCAAAAAAACAAGCGCAAATTCAAACGCGACTTCAATATGTCACATATTGACAGTGGCTCACCGATGCCAATGACATAATTACCCAGCTACATTTCTGAAAGAATGCAAAAGCATTGACATATATTTTTCCTACAATAGCCCGACGGGCAGGGAAGAGATAGATTTTGGTAGCCCGACTGAAAAAATCGCTAGCTCCGGGACGTCGGGCTAGCGATATTGCAAGCCCTGTATCTGATTGAGGAATCACTCATCTTTGGAAAAGAGAGTTTATTACAGAGAAATGTCTCTTTCCAAAATAAAAGCTATACTATCCGCTTCTTCTGGGCTATATTCTCAGCAGCATAAGGAGAATCATGTGCTAACAGCTGTCTAAATGACTCGGCTAAAGTTAGTAGCATGCTTGTTGTTTTTGTCTTTGCACTAGGATGATGTCGGCGTAAATGTGCAGTCATATTCGTTGTGTTCCCGCTAGTGCTTTCAGGTTAATCTCGTTGAAATGACCTTAACGCCACAACACGGCAAATCTCCGTTAACGAGCTACCGCCGATCACTCCGTGCATGGGGCTAGACGGCCAACACGTTAACGAGCTAACTGCGCTAACACACTAGTTCACACCAATGTAATTGAGCATTGCATGGCACATTCAACATACTGTTTTACTTTAGTCCATGACTCGCTTACCTTCAGGGTCATATGTCACATGAAAACCAAAATAATTCCAAACGCCAGATCTGAATGACGTTCAATTTGCCTGTTGCAAGGAGAGCTTAACTTCTGTCTCGCTAGCTTGCCCTGCGCTCTTCCTTCTGACTATGCTGTCTGTGTTGAGCGCTCAGTGGATCTGCGCTCGACAGTGCAGCCTAGGCGGAGTAGTCGAACACAGATTCACTGAGCGCTCAACACAGACAGCATCGTCAGAAGGAAAGTTGATAAAATAAATTACAAATGTTGTATTGTTCGATACATATGCGTACCGAACCGAAAGCACTGTATCGAACGGTTCAATATCGATACGAATATCGTTGCACCCCTAGTCCAAACATATTGGCTTTAAAGTGGTTCAGATGAGGCAGATAAATATTTTGTCCCTACAGTAGTGTTCCCCTAAGATGAAAGATGAGCAGTTGAATATTTCCATACCTTAACCTTTTTAAAGATTTTCAGTTAAAATGGAAACTAATTTAAGGTGACATCCACCAGACACCTCACGGAATGAGATTATCACAATATTTAACTCACAATATGACATTATTTTGCTGTTTAAAAAAGATTTTTTTTAGATTGTGTGATTTGCTGACTATTGCAGTAACATTGTGATTAATCACCTTTTGTCTATTGCAGCTACGCTTCTGTATTGATACAGTATTCACAAGCAAAATATTGGAATTGAGATTTCTGACACTGAATCATCACTGCTCTGTTTTCAGAATCGAAAGAATGATGAGGCCTCATATGAGAAGATGCTGAAGCTGCGCAGGGACTTGAGTCGAGCTGTCACCATCTTAGAGATGATCAAAAGAAGAGAGAAGAGCAAGAGGGAACTGTTGCACCTCACACTGGAAATTGTGGAAAAGAGGTAAGAAAGTTGACTAAACTGCACCTTGTCAGACAAGTAGTTGCTATAAAGGAGACCTTTTCACTTGTACTCTCAAACCACATGCCCCACTTATCTGATTGGATGACATTTTCAAAAGCGGGTCATTCAGGGTAATAGCTAACGGCTGTGCCCTTGTCCTGTTTTGGGAATGCTTTCTGATAACATCTTAAGAAGCTGAGATGATAACAGCATGGTGTTTTGGACAGTGTATGTGGTGAACCTTCATATTTGATTAGCCTGTTGTTTACTTGCCAAGTCTGAAATTCAGCACAATGCTTGTCTGCATGACTGATCATACAAAAGTCAACCACATATTTTCTGTAAGGCCAGGCTTCACTGCTCCTGTTAATTGGGGTCACAGTTAAATGCACTTTTCCATGCAAAGTTCACCTTGTTTATTCAGTAGTGTTTGGACCACATTAGCTCAGTGATGTCTGGGTCCTGGTCAAGGCTTTGCTTTCCCCAGTCTTTTAAGCAGTATAGTGGACTCTATCTCTGTATTCCATCCATCCATTCGCTTCCGCTTATCCTTTTCAGGGTCGCGGGGGGCGCTGGAGCCTATCCCAGCTGTCATAGGGCGAGAGGCAGGGTATCTCTGTATTATAAAATATAAACTTTGTGTTTTCCAAACTCCATTTTGGATTGTCCTCCCTCCACCCCCCAGTGGAGCCTTTGCAATCCATCTAAACATGACATCCGAATGGAATGAATTTACTCTGAAAGTAGCTGTCAGCGTGAGCTTAAATTGGACCCTTCTCCTTGAAGTGCTTTTGATTTGTAGTGACATTTCAATTTCCTCTTGTTATCCCGGCCTGGTTTCTGCCTGCGCATCACAGCTAGTGCTCACTCTCAGACTGGACCACTCTGTTCCCAGTAGGTAGTTTTTCCCGGTCACTTTATGATGCTATGCTGCTGTAGAGGGGCTCAGGTGTAATGTCTGGTGGGTGCAGTCTGTCATTTGTGTGTCTCAAGCCCTTACTGTGCATTGAAGTTTAGGTTCTTTTGTGTTTCAACTGTGGTTGCATGATGTTAGCAGTTATACATTATTCATGGTAATGTTAGTGATAAATTGAAGTAGTTTACACAAATTTCCAAGCTTAATATAGTCAACTAAAACTATGTGGGAGATGCATCTGTTAGAGCCCGAGCGGTTTTCATGACAGTATGTCATCTACAATATTTAAAACTGAAGCGAATAAAAACAACTTGAACCTAAGTGTGTAATATTTCGTATTATTATGTCTAATGTTATTGTTGAACTGACATGTTGGGATGCACTGATTCAACTATTCATTTCTGATCCGATACCAGTCTTAAGTAAACAAACTCTGCTCCTCACTGTGAAACTCGGAAGCATTCTATATTTCTAAGGCAGCCAACCCTCCATTACTTTTCTGTTAACGTCCTCTATAACAAATATGCAGCAAAAAAAGAGAAGTCATCGCCAGTAAAAACCGGGCACTCTGTCCATCTTCACAGATCTGGAGTTGAGTGCACTATTACTTTGTATCCTGTACACTTCCAGCTTTTTTATTGATGCATTATCTCCTTCTGGCAACTCATACACTGCTGCTGATTTATTGTGTAGTAAACTGGATCAGCTATAGATGGGCTTTTGTCAAATATCCGATTGAGCTTTGTTTTACCAATAATTGTTCATACTTACTGTGTGAGCTGATAAAGCTGAAGTTGGCAGGAGTGCAGTTGTAATACTAAAAATTAGGGGTGCAACAATACTCGTATCGATATTGAACCGTTTGATACAGTGCTTTTGGTTCGGTATGCATATGTATCGAACAATACAAATTGTTTTTATTTATTTTATCAACTTTTCTTCTGACGATGCTGTCTGTGTTGAGAGCTCAGTGGATCTGCGTTCGACTACTCTGCCTAGGCTGATTCTCCTTATGGGGACCTGATATGTTTAATATGCTGCTGAGAATATAGCCCAGAAGAAGCGTATAGTATAGTTTTTATTTTGGAAAGAGCCATTTCTCTGTAATAAACTCTCTTTTCCAAAGATGAGTGATTCCTCAATCAGATACAGGGCACCGAACAGAACCGTGAATTTAGTGTATCGTTGCACCCCTACTAAAAATGTTAACTTCTTTGCTTTGATTTTCCTCATATTTTGCCTTTCTCTCTGTGTCCACCAGGAATGTGTTGCCAGACTTTGGTAGTGAGGTGATGGCAGAAGCACTGGCACAGCGGGCTCTGGTGAAGCCTGTTTACACCATCCCCATCATTCCCCTGTCCAGCAGTAACCAGTACAGACATCAGGACCACTTGGACATGAAGGACTACAAGAAAGTAAGGACATGTTCATCGTGTGTGTGTGTGTGTGTGTGTGTGTGTGTGTGTGTGTGTGTGTGTGTGTGTGTGTGTATACAGAATGATGAGCAAACTACGGGAAATTGTATTGACTTTGAATTCGTCCTTTAGTTGAGTCAATTCACTCAAGCTGCTTAATGCTGTACTCTGTATTGGCACACTGAGTCATATCAGACCTTGGCATTTTCATTCTGAAAGGGTGCATGGTTCGAAATGACAACTAGGTCTAAATTATTAAAAATAATTTCCCTTATGGATAAGAAACTGCAAATTTGTACTTAAGTTTATTATAGTATAACAGTTCTTAACAACACACAGGAGCAAATGTTGGACAGTGTTTTACCACAATAAATATCCTGTTTATCCGTTAAATGTAATGATATAAAGCTAAACGTCCCTTTGTTTACATATTATAGCACTTAATTACTTTGCACAGTTGTGACCTCAGTGTCATCGGAACTTCATTAGCTCCAGTGTCCACCAGCTCTCCCCTTGCCCTGCAATGAGACACCCATTTCCCCTTCTTTTATCTTCTGCCTCCTCCTCTTCCCCTTTACCAGCTGGCTGACCTTTTGCTTTTATTTACACACGTTCATTTTCAGTTTAACTCTACCCCTCCTCCCTCGTCACTCCAACCCTTATTTTTTACAGTGATTAGGCACAGCCGTTCTTCACTGTAGCCTCCCTGCCTCTCTGTTTGCTTTGTCCCCCGAGTGTAAGGACTGAATGAAATCCTACTAATCCTAGCAGAAGTTGGATCGTGTTCAGACAGGGAGGGGTTGTCCCACTGGGGAAGTTTGGGGGTGAAAGGTGGCACGGGGTAGATTTAGGAGGGAGGGGGAGGACAGCCATCTGGCTAGGCAGCGGCATCTGGCACGTGCCACCATCTGCATATCAATGTCTCTCTTTACTTGCTGTTGTTTCTGCACACACTCTAGGTGCCTGTGCATAGACCACCAACACTCAATTGCCGCCAGCAGTATTGTGTCGCGTATGAAAAAGTGTTCTTGATTACACAGACTGCAGTATAAACATGTTTTCATTTCCTTTCCTTCTTCACAGCCTGAGAAGACGGAGGCAGTTCGAACCAAAAGGAAATATGAAAAGAAACCCAAAATCCTGCCTATGTCAGCGCCTCAACATTCAGGGCCCCCTGTGTTCAATCCCAAGGACCTTAACCAGTATGATTTCCCCAGCTCAGATGAAGAACCATTCTCACAGGTAACATTTGGTTCCAGCCCTTCGGTTGTGATGCAATTTCAGTGGGATTTTTACAGAGACTAATATTATACATGAACAAACATGGAACAGAAGTTGAAAGCAGTGATATTGTGTGCTCCATCTGTAAAAACCATGTTTGGCTAGTAATACATTTCTTATTTTCCCTTTAGGAGGGCATGAATTGAAGTTCCTAGCTTTTCCTTTACTTACATTTTTTGTGTCGTGTAGATTCATTCAGGTTCCTCAGAGGCAGAAGAAGAGAATGACCCAGATGGCTGCTATGCGTTCAGGAGGAAGGCCGGCTGTCAGTACTACGCTGTGAGTGCCCTCCTGTGACTCCCGTGCTTCTATTTATAGTGCCAACAGCAGGCTGGCCAGTCTGGCTGCTCTTTCTTCCACACTCTACTGGACAGAACAATGCAATAATGAAATCACCTGTTTTATTTTCAACTTCTGTTTGTTCTCAGATCTAATCGTTTTTTGTTTTTTTTCCCCTTTATCTTCCCTCAGTATCGTCCAGACGAGAGTGGCAGCTGGCCCTGGGTAAGCCCATCAGATGGTGGGCTCGGCGATCCACGCTTCCGCTACTGTCTGACCTCGCTGAACATCCCAAGGCGCTGCATAGGTTTGTCAAGGCGCCGTGTGGCCAGAGGCGGCAGGTGAGTTCAGTCTGGCTGTTTGTTACAGAGCCTTTGAGGGTCATGCATGTGTTGATCATTTGGGTAAATCAACCCGCCCCACCCCACTCTAACAAAAAAGAAAAAAACAGTGTTATTTCTTTAATTATTTTTGCGAAGCACTTCATCCCTTGTTGCTGACATGAAGAACAATAAGGGTGACACGAAGGTATTACTATTCATGGTTTTCATGATGTACCAACTTCTCCAAATTCTGGAGAAATTAAATATGAAATGTGTTTAGGAATGTTGCCAGTATCAAATGGAGCAGAGGAAATTGAGCCAAGTGTTAGCTGTCACTGTTTACCATTCCAACTCTTTGGCAGGTTACCAGCGACCGTTTGGCAGGCACATTTTATTATAAATATCAAGCTGGCAGGTGAAATGAACATGACAGTCCCATTTTAGGATTTACCTGTCACTGTAGCATGTGTTTAGTTTAAAAAACAAAACTTAAATGTGCCCTGCAGCCTTTTCTGATATCTCCTCAGTATTTACACAGACAGTTAAATACACCGAGCTGGGTAGCAGCTTCCTCAGTGCCAGGTGTGAAAGAGACCAAACGAGGGTCACACAGTATCTGCTCCCCGGGCACACATGAGATAAGCAATGTTCTGTTTGTGTCTGCAGTGACCTTATCAACTTCCCCAAGGGAGATTGAAGGATTCCTCTAGCTCTGAATTGAAACATCTTTTCAGTATAATGTACTATGGTAATACTTGATCGTGTTAGGAAGCATGGAAAGTGGGTTAACAATAGTGTGGCTGTGGGGTTTGTAATGTCAGTGACGGTTCAGTTGTTTGCCTTGTTTTGTTTAAGAGGATGTGTGTAGGTTGATAAAGTTTTGTTTTTTTTAAGAAGATATTTTGTAACAAACACTCTTTAAAGGTGTTAAATTGTTTTAAAGTTGGAATGGTCTCAAATGTTTTCATTCACTTTTTAACTATACATTAAAAACACAAAGAACTGATTTGATTATGTTCAGTTTTAATGTGTATTTTAACTGCAAGTTGGTCTTAAACTTCAAATAAAGTGTTATTTAAAAAAATAAACTCTTAACTAAAACCTGTAAGACATACGTATAAATTGTAGTACTGTGCTTCAGTGCATTATGTTTTGGGTTGTTTTCTGACATTTCAAGCACAATTTTAAATATTATAACATCTTAAAATGTCTCTGTATGTTTTTTACTAGGGCTAGAACATGGCCTTGCAGTTTGAGTGATAAGGCTGTACTTCTAACAGCAGTTGTCTCATTTTTTGCTAAATATTACCCAGCTGAACCTATGAAGTAATAAGCTAGACTTATGTCATTACAAAAGTATTCTGTTTTTCTCATGAAATAGCCCACTATATGAGGTCCTCTCCAGTGAACATTTTTATTGTTTCACAGGGAAATGCTTCACTCAGTGCAGTCATTATCGTAGGACCTTGATGTTGTGCTGTTAATGACTAAAGCATGTTTTTCATGTAAACAGACCTTTAATGACTGGTAGTAAAAAGCTCACGTAACATGTTGATGTTTTAGGATCTTGTTGGACAGAGCGCACACAGATGTAGACAACATCTGCCAGAGCCTGGACTCTGACCCAGAGCCCGAACCACTCGCCTCACCACTTCCAAGCTCTCCGCTCCACATCTCCAACGCCAGTACCTCAGAAACCAATACCTCGGACCCAGCCAGCTCCTTCCACCTTCCCCCATCTTCATCACCCCTGTCGTCATTAAAACCGAAGGACCTCAGCCAGATTCTTTTGAACATTAAATCTTGCCGCTGGAGGCACTTCAGACCACGGACGCTATCTCATCACCCTTTGGGTGGAGATTTGTCACGCAGAGGATTTAGGGATTTTAGCTGGACTGTGTCGGGACTAAACCGAACCCTGTCTGGAGGAGCCAGCGCCCAGAATCGCATTGGGCCAGCCACCACTCCTGTAAATGGTAAGTCACTTGTTTATTCTACCATGCTGGTTATTATTTTTTAGGGATAGGTTTACATTACTCAGTCACAAGTGTCCCTACGCATCCAGTTAAATAACATTAGTTGTCTACATGGCTATAAAAAAAGTATACTGAAAGGTTTAAATCCCAAATGTGGGACTCTCTGGGAAGGCTGTTTTCACTTTGTGTTTATTGTCATAGCTCTGAGTGGAAGATGGTAAAACACTGAATTGTGTGTTCGAAGAAATTGGTTCATCTGAGTAAAATATACATTTGTAAGACAATCTTTAATTGGAAATAGGCCAGCACATAAAATGTACAGGCAAATTTTGTTTTCGGAAATGTGTTGCTGGCATCAAATTTTTTAAAAAACAGTAAAATGTTGGTTTTGGAGCCTTGGTACCACTGAGGATCACCTCATCTTTAAACAGTGCTTGCTTGGAGGGCGCTGAAATGAGAAAACCAATTCTTCTAGTTTTGAAAGCAGAGTGTTATCAAATGCTGGTGTAGATACAGTGCTATGCTGTCATGTAACTTCATTACTGAAATTTTGGACTGTGGAATAATAACAGATCTCGTGGGCCATTCAGTGTCCAGTTTTTATGCAGACAGTTTTCCTTTTTAAACCTTAGTCTTACTTAAAATGAACTAGGGCCTATTGGAGACTGTTGTACATCTATGCTTTGTTTTTCTTTGCATGGTAAACATTTCAGTTGCGTTCAGTGATCCACTGTGTTCACTGACAGTGGTTTTCAGAGAGGTCCAGGAATAGATTTTTCACTACAGAACCTGCGTTAGTTTCCAGCTTTGGCTGCTGCATCCAGAGATTTATTTATTTTTTGTCTTTTGGTGTGCATTACACAATGTTGCTATTGATTTTTGTTTGTTTGGTTTTTTTTGCCAATGATCAAACTTTTTTTTTTCTTTTTTTTAAGTGTTTTGAAGTTTTACGCTATGTCCCAACAGTTCTATAAACGCATTCTGTGCTCAAACGAAGTTTATTATGGCATCAGGAGTGTGCAGCCACTGCTAGCTCCATGTCACAACTATAAACACATCATTTTGTATTTTACTTACACACACACACACACACACACACACACACACACACACACACACACACGAAGAAATACAGTTTTGTTTTCAGTTAATTTTACAGCTGCTTTAATTATGGGTGTTCAGTCATCTTCTAAGAATCTGGAGACTTGTTTGGAGTGGGGTTTGTAGAGCACCGTGCTGTACTTTATGATTGTTTTCTTATTGCTTCTTGATTTTGTCAGTTTTCAGCTCATCTTGTGTTTACAAAAACACATCCTGCAGAATTGTTTTTCTGGGTTGCACATGGAGCAGTGCAGTTAGGTTTATCCACGCATAATGCAACAATAATGGTGTTAGTTGGCATTTATTTTGGGATGTGACCTGTGTAACATTTTTTGATGAGGCACCTTAAAGGTAGATTGCGCTGCTCATGCCTAGTAAAATCACAAACTTTGTACTTTCGTTCCCCCTTTCCTTTTCATACATAAAATGATATGTTCCCCTAGCTTGGGGGATTCACTTAGAACATGGCTTTTTCTAAACAGATTTGGAATATCCTGTGAAGTGAATCAATGCTGGAGATAGGAAAACAGGGTGGTGATTTCAGAGACTGGGTAACAATTTAACCCTTTACAGGCGATCGGAGCGGGCACGCTCCATTTTGCGTAACTATTTTTAAATCCCGGTAGCACTGCAACCACGTAAGCTAGTGCAATAATTTTTTTTGCATATGAAACCGGAGGAGTTGTACTTACATCTTATGCTATCAGCTTGTCCTAGGTCACAGTTTCCTTCCACATATAGCTTTGCAAAAACTGCATAAAAATCACTTGCAGCAACAAAAACATGATATTCCAGAAACACGCTTCGCCGATCCGATCAGCTGTTTGTAACACTTCCTACGTCCATCAGCGCGAACTATCACATGACCGCATGACCTGCCCGAAACCGGAAGTGACGTCATTTTGCGGAAATGTAGTTTTTTTACGATCGGGGCCTTATGAGCCTATACTTGTGTTTTAAAAAGTTATGTTTGAGTTTATGACTTTCTGTGTCGTTTCTGGGATGCTTAGGACTCATATTGCACTGCTGGAAATAGTTTATTTTGATGCATATGCTGTTATTTTGCAAATTTGCACTATAATATTTATTTTCGTTTTTCCTGCAGTATATAAAAATTGGTGTATTTCAAAAATAAAACTATGAAGACACTCAAAATAAATTTCCTGTGGTGGGAAACTAGTTTGTGCAACTTTTTTGTATTTACAGTTTTGAGGGATGAGCCTCTTAAATTTCTCTAACTAGAAATATATGTTAAAAAAACAAAAACGATTTTCAATTTTTTTTTGTAGTTTATTGCACTTTTTTGCAATTTATGTAATTACTATGCACCTAATGCAGACATATTATTAAAGTTTGGGCTATAATGGTTGTATTGATGTATAGCAACTTGAAATGCTCCCAAAAATGGCTACACAGCATGTAAAAATATAATATAAGCTCTGGCGGACTTGGTTCTATGGTAGGTCTTAAAGGGTTAAAGAGGATATGAATTTACCAGAAGCCTGGCTTGACTTAGTTTACACTTACTTGTTTGACAGTACTGGCAAGTTAAAGAGGAAACTCTTATTGATTTTATTGTGTAACGACAAAAATTAAGCACAGATGAAACCAATTTTTCCTCCATGTCTTCTCAACATTTCGTCTGCCTTTACAAAAAAGGAAAGCAATGAGACTGCCAGGTTACTTACTCACTATCACCAGTTCACTGTTTTGCTGTTCAGCCCTCACAGCTCCTGACAGTGCTTATATCTGTAAAGGATGCTGTAAACAAGTACGGTCAACTCAGACAGATACTCCACCTCTCTCTGTGATGGGACATTTTAGATAAGCAACATGTAAAGTTTAGTCAGCTGAAAGCTGTGAGGAGCAGTGCAGTCCTGCAATACTTTGGTGTAGGAAATAAGTGGTTGCCTGGCAGCTGTGTCAGAATGAGCTGACATGTAAGAATTTGGCCCAAGCAGATTTGTTCAGACATTAAGCGTCATACATTGCAAAAAATCCTCAGTTTAAGAGGAGACACAAATTCATGGGGCTTGTGTGCTCATATTGTCGGTCAAAAGCCCGGATAAATGGGAGTGTTGCGTCAGAAAGGTCATCCAGTGTAAAATCTGTGCCAAACTAAACATGTGGATCCATCTACTGTGGCTGTCCCTTTAGTAAATAAAGAAAGAACCAAATTTCTTTATATTTTAAATATAAT
Organism: Rhamphochromis longiceps; assembly: GCF_057381845.1. Taxonomy (NCBI): domain Eukaryota; kingdom Metazoa; phylum Chordata; class Actinopteri; order Cichliformes; family Cichlidae; genus Rhamphochromis; species Rhamphochromis longiceps. Next base: position 28,254,807 of record NC_140565.1, on the reverse strand, counting down.
TTTAATTTAAAATAAGTCTGGTATCCCCTGCAGGGTGTAGCCTCCCTCACCCTGTGACTGGGATAGGCTCCAGCTTCTTTGTGACCCTGAGTAGGATGAGTGGTTAAGGGAGAGTGAAATAAATGGATAAAATACAGACGTTGGGGAGGTGGGGCGCACAAGGTTATCTGGTAAGGAGCTGGTTCCTGACCAAGCAAGGGCATGAGGGCACCTGTTAGTCTAGCTCAGGGGTGTCAAACTCAAATACACAGTGGGCCAAAATTCAAAACTGGAACAAAGTCACGGGCTAATGTTAATATTTATTGAAATATATTTATTCCTCCAGATATAAGAATGAATCTTTTCTTATGGACTCAAACACGTTTTGCTGAAAAACTGAATATGGAACAAGCAAAGCTTAATACTAAACAATATATATATTAGCTGTATAATACCAGTAGGCCAGCTCTAATAGTAATTTGGTATGGCTTTGCGGGCCAAATGTAATTAGGCTGCGGGCCAAATTTGGCCCGCGGGCCAGAGTTCGACACCTATGGTCTAGCTGATCTATGAATCATTTTATTGACCCAAAATTAACTAAATAGTTGAGTTAGGGTTTTCAGAGAGGGGCAAAGACACACTATTTTATAGGACAAACTTCCTAAAAGCAAGTAGTGAACATTTATACCAAAAATTCAGCTTTTTTTTTTTTTTTTTTTTTTTTTTCAATTATTCAAAAACAAAATCTTATTTTTAATTAAAATGTATTTTTTGCCCAGCCTTTGCTGCCACCTTTGAAAAACTTGAAATGAAATGATGTTGATTGTGTGCATGTCCACAGCATGGAGTCATGAGGTGGCAGTCATGTAATTGGATAGCCTGTAATTGGTGGATATCTGAGAAGCTATTTAGCTTCAGATAATAACTGTAAACTACATTTTTTGGGGGGGGGGGGGGTTGTCTTCTCTTATTAAGCATTTGAGCTCATTCTTTCAAATCATTGAGCCATAGTTTAAACATGAATAGAGATTTTGCTGTTTACTAGGGCTGGGCCATATTATACCGTTCACGGTAATACCGGTATAATGTTAGGCAACGATAGGAAAATGAAATATCGCGATAGAATATGAGTAAAACGCGCATGCGCAGTGCCTTTGTTTTCATACGCACATGGCCGATTGTTGAGTGAAACAGATGAACCAGAATTGGTTTGTAAAAATGGTGCAACTTCAGTGATGTGGAACTGGTTTGGTGTTTGTCCGTCAGATACACGACAAAGCACATTTTTTTTGCAGAACATGCAAGCGGCCGTCGTTATTGCCGTGTTTGTCGGACTAAGATGCTCTTAAATCTGGGAGTAATCTGGGTCCTAAACTCCGTCTTTTTCAGGTCAAACGAACACTGCAGCATCACTGAGAGTTAAAAACTGTCTAAATTCTTTCATCTTTAATAAAACGATCAGCATTGCTGCTTTACCAGGTGTAACTATGAAGTTTAACTTCCAGGCATCCATGAAAACAAAAGTTATTACATTTAACGGAGTTAGAAGTTAGCAGGAAGCTAGCGGAAGTTAGCTCGCTAGTTTCGCTAGTTACCTAAGCATGATATAGCACGTTCTGACTGAGAGATTTCTGAAAAAATTCAAACGTACAGCTCTGCTATCACTTCCAACATAAATGAAGACAGAAAACTAAAAAGCAGTGACGTTTGTGGGGTTACTGAAGTTGGGCTAGCTGATATATAATGATGTGCTACGTGATCGCTAGCGACACAGCTATGTTAGCATAACATAAACAGTGAAGCTGGAGGACGAACACTAACACTTTTCCACTTATAAAAGTTAACGTTAAGGTTCCTGATAGTTAGAGACAAATGCAATCGCATGGCAGGATGCTGTAAACGGACCAAACTTCAGTCAGGAGAACAACTGAGATAATCCATCCACAATACAAGGTTAGTCATTAATATACTGCAACAACATGGGAATAGATCAGCTGCCAGAGAATTCAACATTAATGAATCAATGGTACAGAAGTGGAGGAAGCAAGAAGAATGAGTTTAATAAAGTTTGATTTATCTGACTGCTTTGTTTCGCTTAATGTGCCTTATAATCCTGTGCACCTTATGGTCTGAAAAATACGTACTGCACACTACAGTTTAATGTTGCAAAGCACCTTTTTAATTTCAGTGGATATTATACATGGTTATGCTCAGTATATGTCAGCCCATTTCTAGTGGAAATGCCTTTTGGTTAAACTTTCAGCAAGGAATTTGCATTTGCACTGTTACATTTTTATAAAGCTTTAATGTACATAAAAACCAGCTGCTTGTTTAAGTGAAAATAAATGGAAGGTTGTCTTTTTGCGCTAGTAATGTTGTGGAGTTGCATTTTGTCTCGCATCAATTATATCGTCAGTTATATCGTTATCGCAAATTTTCAAATATATATCGTGATAAATATTTTTGGCCATATCGCCCTGCTCTACTGTTTACAATACAGTGTAAAACAAACTATGTATGAAAACATGAAATATATCCCTGTTTGCTATTGTTATTCTTGTCCTAGCTTGACACCTTCTTGGTCACAGTGCAGTGTCGTACACTGTTGAGCTCTCCAACATGTGCAAGCTCACGAAGTGGCCACAAGCCCTGCTAGCATGAACCTTATATCACTGTGCATATACAGGTTTGAAATGTACAGTCATGCCCCCTGAGCATAAACCACTGTGTGACTGTGTTTGAGAGGCCTTCAAACTGGTCTTTCTAGCTTATTATACATTTTTCTGTACCCTGTGGCAAGACGCCTACACCAACCAAACCTTTGGATTGTTCTCTCTAAAAGCCCCCCAAAGGAACTACATTTTATATACATCTGCAGAAAGCCAAGTTGTGTCTGTAACTGCTTGTATTAACAATCATTCTTGAATGATTTTGAAATAAATAAATGCTGCATGTATATGTAATTTATTTTAAATTCATTGAGCAGATGAATTCGACCAGCAGATCGGGTTTACTGGCCGCCTACGTTTTTCTTTTGTCTGCTAAAAAGGCGGGAGTAGCTTGAATTGTAACAATATGGAATCATGTTTTAGTTACTTTATTAATAATGTTATATGAAGTATCTAAAGATTTTTTTTTTTAATGTAGTAAACCAAACACTATTTCCCTCTTTTGACATGCCTGCAGGCTATCAGCAGCCAAAGAAATCAGCCAGATTAAAAAATTACGCTAAACCCAACATCTGCTTAGAAATGTGTTGTTTCAGCTTGTTCTTACTTCAGCACCTTCATTTCTATGTAAAACAACGTGTTGGTCGTTGGAAGCAGCTGAAAAGATTAGCTTTCTTCATCTTTAAGCATGTTGATGAAGTGGCTTGATAAAGGACCGTTATTGGCGGCCCCTTTTTCTGACTGATGCTAGAAATTTCACAGCTTTAATCTGGGACTTTAAGAGAAACCACAGTCTTTAAATAAAACTATGGTATGCTGCTAAATTAACCATCTATTAACTTTACAAATGGACAAACTGATGGCTCTTGCTGCATAGCACCTATAGTTAGCTGTTTTAAATTTGCTTTATCTGCTTGTTGCTATCATAACAAATTATTTCCACAAACGCTGACAGAGCACATTAATCCACATGTTTAATTTGTCACTGATTTTTATGCCAGATGAGCTTCCTGTCGCAGCTCTGCCAATTATCTGAGCCTTTAACAGGCACCAGGAGTACACTAGCTTGTGACTCCCAGAAGCTGGGTGTGTTACTGTTGGGTAGCTACTAAAAGTGGCTACCTTGTATGTATGCACCAGCCAGGGTTAATATTATGGATAAGTGTTCATTAAAAGGAGTTGAAACAGGAGTAGTGACCTCTTGTGTTGTTTAGCATTGTAAAGGTGAACTACTGCAGTTGCTAGTGAAGGGGGACTGTGTGCCTGCCTGTCGGCAGCAGTGTTAGCTGAAGTTGTGTGTAAGCTGGAGGAGGCAAAGACAGCACTGTTGGTATCAATACTGTCACAAATGAGTAAATAATCCAATAGTAAGCATTTTCAGGATCAATTTTTATCTGGGAATTGATTTAACAACCATAATCTGCTTGCTGACAGCTGGAGCATAAACACACACCCTTAACAGTCCTGCAGTCTTTACTGCTGTGTAGAAGCCAATCCAAGGAATGTTGAAGCGAAAAAGCGCATTTCCCCCATCCTGTTTTTCACCCTTGCCTTTTCTCTCACACAGTGTTCACGGCTGAGCAGTACCAGCAGCACCAGGAGCAGCTGGCCCTCATGCAGAAACAGCAGCTGGAGCAGAGCGAACAGCAGCAGCAACAAGCCAATATTGTTCCTACAACTACCAACACACAGGTCAGTGTGTACCCTTTCTGTACCTTTTTATTGTAGTAGACTCGGGTAGCTGTCCAGTATTAAGAAGGCAACGGGATTAGGAGGAGGTGGTATTACCACAGAAGTGTAATATTCTGTCCAGAATTGCTGGGATGATTCTCAACACTTGTGTCATTCTCTGCAACCAAGTGGCACATTTAAAATGTGCTTTTCTGGCCAAGTAGTCAAACTAAATGAGCCAGACTTCTCCCACTGATTTACAGCTGAAGGTCACTTCCCTCATCCTTAGGAAGTGGGACACATCCTCATTCCCACGAGCAGCATTAATGCCCTTAGCTGATTTGGCCACAAAAGTGCTGAGCTCAGTTGTTTCAGCAGTTTCATACATTTTAACACAGGAGTCAAGCATTTGGCACAGACCCACGTTTTCTTTTTTCTACATGCCTCTGGTTTCCAGGCGCTCATATCCAAGACATTAGACCAGGCCAGCGCCCAGTTTGCTGCTTCAGCCCTCGTCACCACGGATCAGCTGCTGGCTTGTAAGTCCAAAGAGGACCCAGTACCGGTAGTCACGAGTGGAGTCAATGGGATCCTCCCAGGTGCAGGTGAGTGACGCAAATATGTAGTCGCTATGTGCATATATCTTTATGTTAAAAGGAGCATGAGCCTTGGCCTTAAGACAACAATTCTGATGGCTAAAGATCCAAATGGGACACAAAAAAAAAAAAAAAAAAAAAGGAGCATGAGCCAAAGATCTGAGGGACAATTTCTAGGATACATAATAGTTGGAGAGACCAATTTAAAGTAATGTCTTTAGGGCTCAATTTTTGGAAATACTTGGTTTAGATTGTGCATTCATGTCACCTCAGAGGCTGGGGAGAAAAAACAAGCCCAAAAAAAAGCAAACGACAACAACAAAAAAATAACGCTGCCAACAGCCTCACAATTACCATAGTGTTGCATCAGCACCTCTGACAGTGTCAACAAACTTAACATAAGCTTCAGAGAGATGGAAGTTATTGCAGCACTGTTGGTTAGGGTTGCATTAGATTGTGCAGGTGCACCTCTGATCCAAAAATGGTATTTTGTCATTGCACAGGGAACTTTATAGCTCCAGGTTTGTGTGGCTGCCTGACTACATTAGCTGTTATCATTTGCATTCATGAGACCTTTTCTTCATCCACCAGGTGTTTTCAAAGGTTTGCACCTATCCAGCACAACAGCAGCCCATCACCAGACCAACCAGACGACGCACACTACCACCACCGCAGCCCCCACTTTCCTCCAACCTTCCTCCAACTCGGCCACCCCTTCGCCCGCAAATGCCGTCCCCACCTCCCTCAACTCCAACCCCGGCGCTCATGCAGCAGCGGCACTGGGGCTCCTGGGGTGCAGCGCTGCCAGTGCCACCCCTGCCACCACTCAGGTCCTCCTCGGGAACAACATCTGTCTGGGCGTGTCGTCGGCCGCCAGCCTGGCTGCACGCCATATCCCCCGGACCCTTGGCAATGTGCCATCCTCTGCCTTAAAGCTGTCCACCACCACCAACTTGCAGATCCCCAAAGTATCTGGAGCAACATCCATGGACATGAGCTCCAGGTGAGGCTTTGCTCAGCATTTCTAATGTGTGGCAGGTAAATATAAGTTTGTTTTTTACTAATCTTTATTGTTAAGCTTAAGGGAACTGGGATAATGCTGAGTAAGCATGAAATTGCTAAGTTCTGTTATATGTACTGTACTTACGCTGTGCCCTATAAGAACCATTGGACAAATGTCCCACATGCCTCCATAAAGAAAGATACACTTGTTGAATATGATCACTGTGTGAGATTGTGGCAGTCATGTATGGGTTTGGGTTGCTGTCATGTGTAAACAGGAAACCGAAGCCAAAAAAATCAATTAAAATACAACCACGTCCAGCTATCTTTATGAGAACCATTTTTAGTTTTGTGATTACATTTAGTTCAACGTCTTTTTTCACACAATTTCAAAAGCCTAATTAAGTGCTAACACTTGAAGAAAAGGAGAGTTTAGGTCAGGGCAGTAACTCTCATGCTGCCCTGACCTAACCCCTTCAGAAGCAAAACATTTTTACGCCCCACCCCAACAAATTATTTCCTCACTCAAGCTGAGTTTTATTTTTATTTTTTTAAAGAAGAAGAAAAAAAGACCTCAGTGCAGTAGTATGTCATGTTTAATTCCCCAAGAAATTTTTCTCCATTCAATTTTTTTGTCATCCCCCATCTGTTGGTCCCTCAAAGCTTGAGAACTCCTGGGTTAGGGTAAGGGTTTATCCCTACATGCTCATGCTCAGTTCTTTTTAGCCCCCATGAAAGAGGTTTTGACTTTCCATTCAGGGGAATTTAATTTTGTTCAGGACATGAAGTGACATTAACAGGCCCCTTGCCTTAACTGCATATTGACTAATGAGGCTTACACGTGTCCAGTCATCTCCAATACACAAGAAAATACCAGCGTTTCCCCAGCACTGACTGGGGAAACACTGGTAACAGAGCCCAGAGAATCTTTAGCCAAAATATGACAATTGCTGATCTAAATATCATCAGATAGGCAGCTGGACAGACTTTTTGAAATATTAGGCAGATTTGGCACTCAGAGGTTGCATATTGGATCAATCTGAGTAAAACTCGCTGCTGATAACTACATAGATGACAGTTGGTCACATTTGTAATATCAGTCAGCACTATTCGTTGCTTCAGTTCAAAACTCGAGTCGGAGTTACAATTTTTTTTTTTAAAATATTTTGTTCCCCCCTGTTGTTTTATTGGCGTAGTTGCCACATCACTTCCTTCCGTCCTGCCTGTACACACCCTTTCAGAGTTAAAGGATTTCAGCATCATTACACTTTGTGGCATTGCGTTCTGTTCATTTTGTTGTTGTTGTTTTGACTGACTTCACACTGTCACAATCTTTAATTAATTTACAGCAGAACCAAAGCTGCCCAGACACAACATAAACCTACCTGAATTGAAGAAACATAAACATGCATAGAGGAAGAGATATTTTGATATGTATTCATTCAGTCATCACATATTACACAGACTGTACAAAACAACTCACAAGAGACTTTATTGTGAGATTGTCAGTGTTGCAGAAGTCTCAGATTTACTTTTATATCATGTTTGTTTCGAGATAAGCGCTAAAGTTTTTGCATTACGAGACACAATCCCTGGTTTAAGTAGTCAGCTGGACCTGGCAGATATGACCAAAATAACTGCCAGCAAGCCACAAGTGGCACATAAAGTGTGTGGGAGAAAAGTTTGAAGAACAGCAGGGATTAATGTTTTTCTTTGTCTCCACAGGGAAAATCACGATGAAGAGAAGCCAGCACTGAACAATATAGCAGACAACACAGTGGCCATGGAGGTGACGTAGTAGCGGTGCAGCAAAGAGTCCGCTCTTTAGGTGCTGTGCATCGTAGCATCGGGAATGCAAAAGGGACGGCAGGACTCGGACTCGCAGACGGGACGTGTGGCCGCGGCCGCTCGCAATTCTCATCTCTCTCATACTTTTTAAACCTTTTCTTTCTTCCCTTTTGGTTTTTTTTTGTTACTGTTAAAAGTAAAATATTGACACCTGTAAATTATGAATATGGCAAAGTTAGTATCTGTACAGTAACTTCATATTTGTAATATCCTCCCCACCACCCAGTGTATATATACTACTTGAATACAGAACTGTCCATTTTTGATGTTTTGCACTTGGGAGTCAAAGGAAAAAAAAAAAGTGAGCCAAGTAACTTGTGGCGAGTGTGAGAGACGTGCGAGTTGTATAGAGAAGAGTTTTATTACATCATGTGCATGGTGCGGAGCCTGCTGTTTTTATCTATTTATTGTGCTGTGTTTACAGTTTCTTTGTTTTGTTTTTTTAATTTTTGTTTTGTTTTGATTTTTATTTGTACACTGTACCTTTTGTTGGTTCCTGTGCTGTAGTAAATGTTAGGTAGCTACGGACTCCTGGGTATTTTTGTATATTGTGAACACAAAGCAGGTCTCACCCCCCCTACAAACACACACACAGATTTATTTTGGCTCCCCGTGCTTCTCTCTGTGGATCGTGTTAAAATCAGTGGTGACATACATACAGACAGACCTGGAGGCCAGGAGAAGTGGGTGGAGGAGGTGGTTGAAGAGGAGGTGGTGTGGTTCCCTCATGGAGAGGCACTCCTCTCTTCAGGGGGCTTCCATTAACATTATCCCAATTACAAGTAACAAAACAGGGATGAAGTCTCTTCCCAGAAGCTTCTGCCGCTTCTGATTTAAGCACTATTGTATTTTTTCTTTTTTTGATGGTTTTGATGAATATCAATGCTGCTTTTATATTTTATTTGTTCTTTATGGGGTTGTCCTTCATTTTCATGCAAGCGGAGTCCCCCGTTTTTGTATTTGTTTTATCCCACAAACATTTTTATGTAAAAGAAAATCAGTTATTTTTGTATTTTTTTTCTCTCTCTTGTGGTAAACTTGATTGTAAGCCTTCGTTCATTGAAAGACTTCATTCTTTTGTTTGTTTGTTACTTGTTCATGCATAGGTGATAAGGGAGGTGAATGGACAGTAATCGCTGTACGTGTTTCGTCATTCCAGTTTTTAATAACAAAAAATGCTAATGAAGGGGCAGAGAGTTGTGAGAAAGCATCTGTTCTCTCCTCTCTTCCCTTTTCTTCAAGTTCTTTTTTTTGTTTATTTCTTTTTTCTTTTCTTTTTTTTCTTTGAAAAAAGAATCTCCAGACGGCTGCAAGGCCAAAAACCACAAGTATTGGGTGCCTTCCTTTGGGGAATTTTATGTTCTCTCTTCTATGAAGAGTTAGGCACAAAGGCAGCATTACTTAGTAGTGCTTCTCGTCTTTGTCAGAATCTGAATGCCCAGTCCAATGGCAGGATATATCCTTGAGGTTTACTTGTCCCACCTGGAGGCTGAAAAGACTAAAAAAATGTGACAAAACTCTCACTAAAATAAGACAATAAAGCCCAGGGCATTAAATGTGATTTGTTCAGACCCTTCTTTTATATGTGTGTGTCTGTGTGGGTGTTTTCAAGGTTGCCAAACTGTACAGATAATACAAGTGAGGTTAACTTTGGTTTATCTGCGAGTTTACTTGTACATGGTCAGAAATGTAAAGGGTATACTTAGGCACCCACTATCAGGTCTAAAACAATTGTGACACTGAATTCCTCAAGCAGTTTCACTGGTATTTACATTGGAAGTCTTACTGAACAGTATGTTCAAATTACACATATATGAATGTCATAAATAATGTAGGATATTAGTAGTTTGATATTTAAGCTCTGGCTATATAAGTCGGCCACGCCAATGTTTTACCCATGTTTTAAATAAAGTCTTTGGGTTAAAATTTAAGTCAAATTACTAAAACTGACTTGGATCTTTCAAAAATACTCATTACTTTATTCTGTTGCATGTAAGGAAAGATTGATAGCTCTCACAAGTGTGATTCTTTACACTTTAGTTGTGAGATGGGAGTACTGTGCCCCCTCCCCCAAAAAAGCAGTGCCCTTACTTTATTTTTGTTTGGGGTTATTAGTTAGCTTAAACTAATTCTGAAGGTCTTTCAAAGTTTTTCTGTGGACATTGGCTACTTTTTCACTCATTTCAGTTTTTGTACTTTTTTTTTTTTTTTGTTTTGTTTTGCTAAGCAACTTAATGCAAACCTATGAATCATGACCGTAAAAGGATGAACCAGTGTCTCCATAAAAGAACCAGTTTTAGATTGTAATCCTTAGCCTGCCAGTAACAAAGTGCCTGTCACAAAACACATGATTTGTTCCCATTTCAGTGTAAAGGCCAACACAGGCACAAAATAGCATTTCTGCACCAACAAGGCCATTCCTGAAGAACTATTAGCCAAAATCCATTATAACCAGTGTTGGGAAGGTTACTTTTAAAATGTATTCCACTACAGATTACAGAATACATGCCCCAAAATGTATTTTGTAACGTATTCCATTACGTTACTCAATGAGAGTAACGTATTCGGAATACTTTGGATTACTTAATATATTATCATGCTGTTTACAACTACATGAATGCACTATTGCTGTGTGATTTATTACTTTTACTGAAGGTTATTCGCCATACCAATAGCAACTAGATTTTTAAATCTTAATATAAAATGAGTAACAGTAGGGTGGACATTAGGTAAGCACTTTTTGCAGCAGTCTCATAGAAAACTATTCTATATGAGATTCTATATGATATAAAACAGCTCCGCAGCTCCGAACCGTAAAGGCATAAAACCGTAAAGAGACCTCCGGCTAATACGTCGGGCTCCGTGTCGGGCTCGTAGCCGAAAACTAGCTTTACTTTGTTGTCGGGGTCAACTTTGTATATGTATATATATGTATATATACATTTACATGCTTCCATCTCCCGTTTCTGGTCGGTGACATCTCGTACTTTTCGACTCCTTTTCTCCCTCCTTTGCGCTCACAGACACATAAATGATATGACAGTCCATTCTCCCTGCAGCACGGACTACACTGCCCATGAGGCTACATTCTTTAGGGCTATACCTGTAACACTCTGCCTATTGTCTTCATATTAAATCATTTTTGTGAATCATTTTATAAAATATTTCTTCACATCATTATGTGGGCCGCAAGTAGGGGTGACATGAGAGCCTCTTAATGCGCGTTTTGGTTTGTTTTCCACCAGCATGGACACCAAAAACAGAGTTCATAGCCTTATGAAACAGGAAAATACAGCTGTGTAATCCATTCATTTCAACAAAGTAACTGTATTCTGAATACCACCTTTTAAAATGGTAACTGTAACGGAATACAGTTACTCATATTTTGTATTTTAAATACATAACGGCGGTACATGTATTCCGTTACTCCCCAACACTGATTATAACTTAGCAGTCCAGTGTGACCTTAAAAGATTGGAGGAAAATAGACAGTTGGAGGACAAAAGATGTGTCAGGGGTTAAAAAATAAGCTCAGCAGATGAACAATATCTAAAACTCCTTAAGAAGCGGGTGGCGGGGCAGGGCAGCAAAGACCTGACACAGATCTGACAGATGCATGAGGCCCTTCAGTTGATGTATCTATTGTTCACTGAAGCCTCAGCAGAAATGGTCTTGGTGAATAGGTGATTGTTCTAAACGTCCTCTGGCATTAACATCAGCACAAAAACTGTGTGCCATAAGCTTTAAAGCAAGTGTGGCCACTCTTTCAATGATGAGGATATGCACATCCTGGACGGAAAGGAGCACTGGTTTGTAAAAGGCAGACAGCCACCTCTGAACCAAAGAAGGGGCCTAAGAGTACAATATTTGCCATCTTTTAGTGCTGTGATTGCAGTCATTTCTCCAGTTCTTTGTGAACAGCCCTTGGGATTAATAAGTTGGTTTCACAATAGTTGATGTGCAATCTTGTGGCTCACTATTATGCATCTATCTTGTTTATAAGGTTGGGGAACCCTCCAGTCACCCAAGTTTAAGAAGTCAATTTGATGAGTATTTATCAGACTGAAAATGTTGCATCCAGATCAATGAAAAAATGAAATAAATATATGTTAGAAATAATTCTAAAAATTGATAAAAGACCAGGATGATCTAACTTAATTTATTATCTAATGAAGTGGATATCTCCCCTTGGTGGATTGCAACCTTAAATCAAAGATCTAGTTTAGCCTGCCCAGGACAGCAGCACCAGGGCAGGGCCAGGCCTTGGTTAAAGAAGCTAAACTGATCTGCCTTCTAATAAGCCCACCAACCACACCAGGGGCTCTGAGAGTTTGGTGCCTTGTGGTTGGGTGGCAGTCAAGGGGCAAAGATCCTTGCAGACTCTTCAGCTTCCAAAACTAGCTTGAGGTACATGGCATTGACTCCTCCAAGGTGATGTTATTCATGCATGTCCTTCGAGGAGGAGGTCCTGGGGCAGACTAAGGAATCACTAGAGAGATCCATAGATCCCCCCCCCCCCCCCCCCGATGCGTTGAAAGAGGTGCCTAGACTGCTGCCTCCTCTACCCAAACTCGGATTAATGGTAGAAAAGAGATGGATGGATAGATTATCTGGCCTGCTGAGTGGTAATTGTCCAAGCTGAGCTCCAGCTTTGTTTGGTAAATTATATGAAACAAGGACATCCTAACACAGCTGTATATCACTAACTGATAGTGGCCCACCATCTTTTCCAAATATGGTCCCTTCTAACTGAAAACAGGGTTCAAAATGCTAAACCTGAGACATTTGGGAGACACCATCTCTGTTTTTAAGATTTGGTTTCAGATGTTCCTTTTTAATAAAGCTTATATCCTGGCAGTTAACTGCAGGTTTCTTCCTGTTAAAGAGGAGTTCTTCTTCCCCACTGTCACCAAGTGCTTCTGTTGGGGTTCTCTCTCTAATATCATAGACTCTATAAAGACCACTTAAATGGCTTGCTGTGAACTGGCAGGATATAAATAAAACTGAATTGAAAAGCTTCAAAATAGTAGTTCACAAACCAGTGGGTGAAAACCAGAGATGGGCAGTAACACGTTACAAGTTACAAGTAATGTGTTACTGTAATCCGATTACTTTTTTCAAGTAACAAGTAAAGCAAGGGATTACTATTGCAAAAAAGGTAATTAGATTACTGTTACTTTCCCGTAAGCACACTGCGTTACTGCGTTACTAAAACTGTGATTTTTTGCGAGAGTGTCTCATGACAGTGACGTGAGCGAGTGCGACGTTCGTGGCAACAGCTGTGTGCAGATCAATGGATCATATATCGAGTGCGGGAGAGAGTATGAGCGTGCAGCGTTTAAAGCGTGGAAGTACTGACCTTACTTTGAGGTTGATTCCGTAAAAAGTGACAAAAACATTAGCGTTCGCTGTTCACTGCGTGGGAAGAAAACTTCTTTTTACAGCGAAAAAACCTTTTTCCATTTGATTACATTTTATATGATGGATTATGCAGAAAAAGTAGAATTGGGCTGAAAGATCTATTGCTATTAAGGTTGTAAATCATGTTTTTAAACTTTTTGGGGGAAGTAATCAGTAATTAGTTACTGATTACTTTTTTCAAGTGACTTGACCAACACTGGTGATAACACAGTGGCTATGTCGTTGTTTTATATCGTCTATGGTGGGATCACTCTGCAGCATGGTCTCTAGTTACCTTTGCGCAGAGCATATCTAGCTGTTTCCTGTTTTCATGCTAAGCTGATACCTCAGCTACATATTTAATCTTCTCATCTAACCTTTAGCAAGAAGGCAAAGAAGGGGAAATATCACCTTCAAATCTCACCAAACAAATAAGAATACATCTCGCTGGTGCAGAAACGAAAACTGTCTGCAACAGCTTCAGTCGACTCAGCGCCCCTTCCTTTATTTACAGTTGGCTCTTTATCAGCGTTCGAGCATGAATAAAACAACACAAATCCAGCGTAGAAACTCAGCAGTGTAGATATCTCTTTCTCATCACGGGCCAAATTACTCCCAAGTTTTTCAATTTAGCTGCGCTGGAGCGCTGCCAGCATTATTCAGTCACAGATTACTCAGTTGCAGAATTGAAATCATTCAACAGTGAGACAACTGGCCCAGTGCACAATCTGCAAGGTGGGCGTTAACCCTGCAACATTTCTCCTCATTACTACAGCAAGCATTTTTTTTCTTCTTGCCTTTTTGTGGTGAGACTTGAAATAAAGTTGCTTTTCTCATCAGCTCTGAAATATATCACCAGTGTCATCAGGGGGTGAATAGCTGCAACTGTAGCTCATATCTTGATTTTTTTCCTCCATTAAATTCACTGCACACCCCCCACCCACCACAACCACCGCCCCATGGTGACTTATGTGCATGAGTCTGCAGCTGCTTTTTCAGGAGTAATTTAGTATTTAAGGGAGTAAACCATGTGCAAGGTGACCATGTTTGTTTTGTTTTTTACAGAGGGTTGAGTAATTCATCTTCTCACGTTGCATTCTCAGAAGTTTCAAATTTACAGTTTCCTCACACATTTTGTTTTCTGCCAAATTCCTCTACAGTCATAGCACATCATGGGCAAGCGAGATCTAAAGGGGTGATTGGCGTCACAGTGCTGACAGCACTTTTCAGCTGTTGGCCACCCCTGGATCAGATATCCCCATCAGGGTGCAGGGCCGGGCCTGCTAACACTGCTCACACTTTTTCTGTCTCCCAGCAGACAACAGGTGTAAAGCCGGAGGCAGGAGTTCATGTGGTGGTGACTGACGGTCTGGCTCTGTGAAAAGTGACCCCACTTTCCAAGTAACCGAGAGCATAAAATGACACACACGCCTAATTACTAGCAGGAACGAGGATGTCAGGATTTGAATCCTCAGTTTAACAGCCAAGCGGCGTTAATGTGGGGAGTTTGTTTTCCCCGCTCTGTGGTGGTTAAAAATACTGATCCCAGTGCTGTGGCTTTAGCCGGAGCCTCTCTTCTCGCTGCAGTTTTTTGAACCGCGGCTGAAGTGCTCAGACCCTCTGAAGAGGAAATAACTCACACAGGCTGTGGACGGCAAAGTGCAGCAAAGTACAAGAGCTGTCTTTCTAACAGTGGTTCAGAGGAACTAGAGTGTGAAGAGCTGCGTGTGGACGCTCTTAACCACACAAGAGATGGTTTCATTCTGAATGCTGTGGACCTTAGACTGAGTACCACTGCAGCACTAAAGAAACCGCTTCACTGACTTCATCATTATTCCCCGTGCTAGAAAAGGCGGTCAGAGTCTTTTCCATATATAAATCTTATTTTATTTATTTTACAGTTTGATGGTGGTTATATGGTTACAGACAGCTCTTATATGAACACGCTATGGCACATAAATCTTTAGATATCTACAATCTACATGTTGGCTCTCCTAGTTAATGCACTGAATCAGATACTGAATTTATTTCTACATTTCTAAAACAACATCTTTAGGCTATTTCCATCTTTCTGCATCCATCTATTAATTGTTTTCTGTATTTACAAACTACACATCGTTGCTTTGTATTTTGGTAGGAAGATGGGGAATAGCTGCTGTGATTTATTAAAATGTGCAAGCATATGTAGAGAGACAGAATATAATACTTAAACAGAGTTTGCACAATTAAAAAAAAACTTGAAACTCAGTATCTGGTGTGACCACCTTTATTATTCAACACAGCCTGAACTGTCTTTGACATGTTTTCTTGTGATTTTCTTAAGTAGTCTTAAGGAATAGTTCTCCATACGTTTTGAAAGACATTCAAAGCTCTTCTTTAGATGTTGGCTGCCTTTTATTCCATTTTCTCTCAAGTTGATTCAACATGTCTTCAATCATTTGCCTCCTTTAGGGGTCAGAACAGTGGATCATCTGCCTCCATCTCATCCTGTCTTTTTCTGTCAGACCAACTGTCTGCATGTCCTCCTTCACTACAACCACGAATCTTCTCTGAGGTCTTCCTCTGCACATGTCCCAACCATCTCAACCAGGCCACTCATTCTTTTTCAATTTGAGCTGGACCTCTGATGTTCTCATTTCTAATCTTGTTCATCCTGGTCACTCCCAAAGAAAATCTTAACATTATCAGCTCCATTTCCTCCTAGAACATTACAGCTTTCACCGGATTAGCATGCTTCAACTAGGCATTAATAGCAGATGCAGCTGTAACTGATCAGTGTCCATCAGGCCTCACCTGGCTGCTAACCAGTGAGCGTTTGTGCCCTTGCTAACTTTGAAGTATTTTAATGGAACGAGCTGGGAAATAATATGAGCTGGTGAACAAGCCATCTAAAACCTTTATGCTTCGATTTTGGTGAGTGAAATTCTCCACCCAAAAGTTCAAAGATTGTTTTTTAATAAAGCCAGCATTGCGAGGCCTAGGTCCATCTGTTTACTGTCTGTGGTGTCATGCTGCAGCAAGACCATGGCAGAATATTGTGGCTGTCTGTTTTGAGAATTTTGGTACAGTGTAAATGATACTGTTCCAACAGCTAACTTTACATTAAAGAAGCGCTTCACACTGCTGCTTTTGCTTTTGCTCCTGTCAAACTGTCAACCTTTGACTGCACCTGATTTCCAGTTTCCATGAACAGGTTGAAATGTGAGAGAGAGGTTGTTGTATTTGGTTGCTCTTCAGGCCTGAAAAGCCAAGGAAGATTTAAAGAAAATTGTAAAAGACCTTTCACGGTGCTTTGCTTGAGTCGGAGAAAAGAAGCTACCCTCAAACACACACACTCATGCAGACGCTACATGCCTCCACAGCCTATACTGCAATCTCTTGTTTCATGCCAGTGGCACAAAGGTCTACAATCACTGCGCCATTCAGGCTGCCTCAGAGTCAATAAAGTCTTGTCTGAATTCGTTCTCGTATCAAACCACAGAGGCTGTATGCTAATATTATCCCTCAGACAGACTTCTTGTTCCAGTGTTTGGCTCTGGCTTAGTGTTTCGCTGTGCCAGGAATGAGCTGCCACTTTGATGACACATTAAAATATTCCAACACGAGAACAGAGAAATCCATCTCCCCACTGAGTGCTGCCACTCGCAGAAAGGCAGATGCATTGTTGAAGGTGACTGTGGGGGAATGTTAATGAGAGATGGGCTTGTTAGGTTTTTTTTTTTTTTTTTTTTTCCATTATGCATCCAGGGGACTTAGCTTTGAAGGTTGCGTATAGCTGTGTCTGTTTTGTTCTCTGTCTGATAAAAATTTGAAACGGTATTGATCAGACCACAGGAGTGGCTTTTTAGATGGAAGGAAAAACCAGATGAAAGTGGCTCGAATGGAAGTTTTTAACACTATGGATGCTGGCTTTATATCATGTTTGAAGTTCATCTACAATTGCATGTTCAGTCTTTGAAATTCAACCTTGTTGTGTGGCGTATGAGTATTAAACCAGGGGCATGGGCTTTTAATTATATTTTCCTAGAGAAAATGAATAGTGATAACTGAGAAAAAGCAGTTTTACAGCTTTAAAGCACAAGTCTGAGTTAATCTTGAACAACTGAAGACAAATTCAAGTAATCTTTAGCGTTGCTTTAAGTGTTAAACTCAAGTCCGAACCACGTCTGAAGTAAAATGCAGGAAGAAATGCAAGTTGTTAATGTTTCTAATAGCTGTGTGTTTCAAAATATTAAGTCCAAGTCAAGTTTTAAGTCTAAATTAACAAAGTTAAAATAATTTCAGACAAGTTTTTCAGCTTGAACTCTCTTAGGTGAGTTTTCTTGTAATTTTGCTACCGTAACCAGTCTCAAGCCCATGACTGATATGCTTTTACTGCACTGGGAGAGTTATTTCATGTGGAAAAATGAAGCTTTCCCAATCAGATGCTTTACAGATGACATGTATTGCATGGTAGATCATATTCTGATGGTACACTTCTTCTTTTGACAAGATCCCCAACACCACTGGCTGAAGTGGAGCCCCAAACAATGACAGAGCCTCTACCTTGTTTTACAGATGGCTGTAGAAACTCGCTGTTGTACCTGTTTCCTGATCTCTATACATTTGGAAGACAACTTGCACCAAAACTTTCACATTTGGATTCATCACTTCATAAGACCCGTTGCCAGTTCAGTTGAGCTCTTGTGTAGTTTGGCATACATCAGGCTTTTCTCCCTGTTTCTCCTCCTTAAGAAAAGCTTTTTGAAATCCAGCCTTCCACTGAGACTGGATGTGATGAGGCTTCAACAAAAACTACATGGATCACCTGAATGTTCCGTGCATCTGTACCAGGTCTTTGTTGGATTTTGATCCTGTTTCTTAAAGATATGACTTTCAGATATCATTTATCTAGTTTATCAAGGTTTTTTTTTTTAGTTTTTTTTTTAAGGCATGTCACTTCTTTTGTTCTCTACTTGTTCAGTTTTGTCAAATCATTTCAGAACACACTGCTCACCATGCTGAGAGTTTTCAGCCAATAATTCATTGGGAATGACCTTGTTGGTGCAAAAATGCTATTTTATGCCTGTCAAACTGTGTTATCTTTGGCATTTTTCATGGATTCAAATAAAGAAACTGGAACAAATTGTGTGTTCCTCTCTCGGACTGCTAGTAACAAAGTGCCTAAAGACTAAATCTTTGCTAAACAGTTTTGTGTGGATACAACACCGGTTCATTCCTTGAGATCCTTTTCTTAATTTCTCAATTGAGTCAAAGGTCATTGTTAAGTTGCTTAACAAACGAACAAAAATATTCCTCTGAAAATGGTCTTTGCCATGGTTACTTCTCCCATTATAACCATTAAATTTTATTTGAATTGTACAGTTTCTGGTTGCCACATTGTTGCTGACCCTCATTTCACGTCTGCCTGACAGAGACAGGTCTTAGTGTTAGACAAGTACTGAGTACAGAAATCTGAAGTAATTTGAGGATGCAAACGGTTTCCCTTTAACTACCATTTAATAGTGTTGCATAGCCTTGAATATTCCATACTGAATTAATCACTGCACTGTTGATTGAAATTCTTAAGGTTTCTCATTGTTGTTAAGTCTTTATAAAATCTTTCAGAGGTCTAAGTTAACATTGATGACAACCTCAGCTCCAGCATAACCCCAACTCTAATCCTGGGCAATCCCAGTGTGTGATTTTTTTTTTTTATTTTATTTTATTTTTTATATTTTTAAAATAGTTTTCTCAAGTCTTGGCAATCAGGGAACAAGGAAAAAAATAATCAGTCTAACTGATGCATATCGAAAACTATTCACATTCCTTACTAGGGTTAGGGTTGTCATCTGTGACGTAGACCTCAGAGGGTTGAGATAGAAGAGTATGAACAAGTCTCAAAACCACTTTTTTTTTTTTTTTTTTTTTTTTTTTTTTTTTTTAGAGTTTAAACTGAACTAAACTCTCTACTTTCGCATTTGATTTTTAGTGATTTGTATCGGGCAACTGTGCAAACACACAGTTCAAAAGATTTTGGTCAGCATTGATTGGTCTGATGTAATGGTCTTGCTCGAAAACATCTGGATCGAAGCTTCTTGAAGTTACAGTCCATGCTTACAGTTCAAGGAGAGACCCATAGATTATCAATCTGCTGTGAACAAGAGACCATTTATTTCGCAATGTAGTCACGTCTCCTCACATAGAGATGGGACTAAATTCATTCAACTCCATAAATGTAGCTCTCCGCCTCCCCCTTCATGCTCCCATTTTCATTCTCTTTTCATCACAACCCTCAGCTACATTCACCTCAGTAAAAAAAAAAAAAAAAAACACCACTGCAGTGCAGTTAATGGGCTCTGTCAAATTCATCAGAATGAAATATGTATGTCAATTTGTTTTAATTTCCACCTCATAGCTTTCACACTTTTTTTTTCCCTCCTCCTTTTTGTAATAAAAATGTAATTTCACTCTTCTTCTGAGAACATGTAATTGGGGTCTTGGTACAACTTCCTGTTGAACACTTTTAATTGAAATGTATTTTTCTGTTCCTTTCACAACAATTGCAATGATATTTCTTGTTATAACTTATGCAGTTATTACTTCTGCCACCAGAACCTCTTGGAGTGTCCTCTGGCATTAGGAACATGTATCCACTCGGCCTTGTGAGTTTCAGCGTGGAGTGTCTGTGGATCTGGTTTGTTCCAGTTGTTGTTGCTGGGGAGTTTAGGAGCTGGTTCAAGCCTTTGGGCTCTTTGTCGTTCCTGAGCAGTTTTTGTAGTGTGGCAGGGTGCATTGTCTGGCAATTATGGGGCTTGTCATGCAGGATAATTGCCAAAACCCAAGGTTTTCCATCAGTGTGGTATCCATTTCACCTGTCAGTGGTTTTAATGGTCCAGCTGATGTGGGTAGAATATGACAAATATTTTGTCTTCTTTAACAATTCTTAAGTAACACATTTATCCAGTCTTGAAGAATGTGTTGTTGTGGGGGGTGTTTTGTACGCTGACATTTGTCGGGCTGGAAAGGGTTTGTCTTCACACTGCAGTTTGTTGATGATGTGTTGATCAAATTCTATACTACTCACTAATCGCTTGACTGAAAGCAACTGACAGTCATTGTTTCAAATTGTTCAGCCATTGCTTTAAATTGAGAATCAATGAATACTTACACACAACACAACAGAAATCCACACACACTTGGGTGCCTGATGCCTGAGTACCACAAAGCGGGTAGCTGCAAATAAATGACAGAAATATAATTTTCAAGTCGTGCACATCTGAAAACTAACATAATTAACAATTTGTCCATTATTTGTAACTTATAGGAATCATCAAGCATGTGCTTGAAATGTCGCAAAACGAGGATAAACTCATTTTCCTTTGAGCGCACTGATAATCTGTGCAGGGATCAATTTGCCTTTGCTTTCTGTGCCAGCCTGTTCATTTCTCAGGGTGTCAAACTCCGTTTCAAAGACATGTACAAGGTGTCCTTTGACGTTTGTGCCATGAAGCACCAGGCTTTGCTATGGTCTGTCACTCCCAAATTGTCTCACATGGATACTTCGGATCATATTGAAACACACTCTCAATGCACAGTTTTTCAGCATGCACTGTCAGTGTTGTGTCATATTTTAACCCAAATTTCTATATTTTCCTAAATCTAAGTAGTTTTTAGGACCCAAAAAGCCAGTAAAAATGATTCACAAAACACAACCCCCCCATCTCCAGGCTGTCAACATTATAATCTACAGTACTAACACCCCTCCAACCTTCTACTGCAAAATTCTTTAAGAGGGACTTCCCTCTCATTGTCCAGTACTGCCCTGGCTAGTGACATGAGACACAATATCTGGCATTTAGACTCTCTTACATAGAAAAGCAGAGTCCAACAATGATAGGAAGTAGGACAGGACCCCCAAGAGTGTAGACACTGATAAAGACCATCAGGGGGAGACTTAAACCCTTTCTCTATATGGCCAGGTTGAGGTGGGGAGGAGGTGAGACGGGTCTGAATCTGATGGGCGTGGGTTGCATTGAGCTATGGATTTGCAGAACAAAACACATTATGGGCTTGTCTACGATTTGGACATGGAACTGCTTCCGCCCTAAGTGAGAGATCAAGTCCATGGCTTAAAGAAAGACAATATTTAATAGTCCACAATGTTAAAAGATTGTTGTTGTTGTTGTTTTTAATCGTGCAAAAATGCTGACTTAAATAGATGGGGGTAAAAAAAAAAAAATCACAGAGAACCATGCCCGGGCAAAAACAAACGAAGAGGGGGAGAAGGCTTTAAGCCAGCTATGTAGAGCACCATCAGATTATGAAATCAAGACTGCTGGTGACTCTCATCTCAATTAAAAATGAATAAACAAATCTTGAAAAAGAGTTTTTTGTAAAACAAAAGGCCAATGCTGCCCCTCAACTGCTACACTTCCTCTGGCTTCTTATGCAGATGGGCGAGCCGCCACAGCTAATCAGCACTAAAGCAGCATAAACACAGGAAGCAATTAGCTCAACCCACATCGCTTTGGTTCCTAGCAAACATTCCAGGCTCCGGCTGCATAGGTAACCCTCTAATGTAATTGCCATCTTGTCTTACGTCTCCCTGCAATATCCCTTATTCACATTAGTAGTCACATCAACCTGGAGCTTGCCCATTTCATTTCACCATTGGATGTTTTGTTTTCTCCATTGTCACTTGATTTGGCAGACTATCACTGACCTTTGACGGTCTATGGTTAATGTCTAGTGGTCTGTGAAGAGCACTAGACACTTTGGTAGCTGATTTAAAAAACAGACACTTTAAATGTGCTGGTCCATTTAGATGCAAGTAACATTCAACTATGCCATCAGGATCTGTCAGAAGTCCAGTATTTGAGACCCTGAAATGAAAAATTATAATTTTACAAAGCAGTTCTACAAATGCTCACAACACAAGGCTTTGCTGGCTTTGGCTATCCATGTCTGTTTAATAAAATGCAATTTCTGGGCTAATGAAAATCCACAAGTCTAAGTTATTTGAACATAAAGCAAAAGCTAACCTATATTTGCCCACAATACTTTTCTATGATGTTCTTCAGTAGCTTGTTCCAGCATTTCAGCATGGATAGGGTGCGTAAAATGTTCCCTAATGAATACAAAAGATGACCAAAAATACAATACAATGACCCAGTTTGTAAAAAAAATAAAAAAATAAAATGAAACACTTTTCCTTTGATAGCGCTCCACAGGGCCTTTGACCTATTGAAGAATAACAATGGAGCAATCCGATAGGGTAACATTCAGCGTGCGATGAGGTAAGTGTCGGCTTATTGATCTTGCAACGTAACCTCCCCCTTTACAACTTCGATCACCAGGTCTGTGGAGCTGCTGCTCTGCCCACTCATCACCGAATGTTTTGCACCAACACTCAAGTGTCCTCCCCCGGACTCTCTCTCACAAACGCGCGCGCGCGCACACACACACACACACACACACACACACACACACACACACACACCCTCTTGATAGTTTTCAGAAAAGACAATCTTTGCTCTGAGACGAGGCGAGGAGTGAAGTGACCTTTCAATCATTCCTCCGGGGACGGTGAGGGGCGGAGCTTCTCCCTGACAGAAGATTGGAAAAATGCCTGCCCAGATTTTGTTGCTAGGCAGCGAGACCCAGCAATGACAGTGTGTCAACAATAAGAAGAGAATGAGAAATAGATTGTGCCTGGTCGCTTGAGATGAGAGGGCATTTGATTCATGGCTGCTGTGTGTGTGTGAGCTCCTACCGTTGTTCTGGGCAGTGTTGAAACACTTATTTTTCCTTTATGTCAAACTCACATTGAGATGAACCTCACCTCACCTTGTGAAGACGCAACAGAGGCAGGTTTTGCGTTGGTTAATGGTGCTTTGAAGGATCTAAACTGTACATCACAAATGGCTGATGGTTTATAATGTATTAATGTATTCTTTAATCTTGAGCTTTTTAGCAGTATCTAACAACATTATACTGATGTAGTTTTTTTTTTTTAAATTAGGTAGAAATGTACTCCTAAAAAGGTTCTAAAAACCCATTACATTTCTTACTTAACAATTTGGATGATCATTAAGGTTACAAGGCTTTTTTTGTGGGGGGGGGGCATTTCACATCTTATGTTTATTTCATGTTTTTCTCAGAGCTCTTCTCTTGGCCAGCCACAGAGTGAGTGGAAAAAAAAAGATCTGTTATGACATCTATTTACTAATGGACACATTGGTGTTTGAGGGTTTAGTTTTAGTTGGTTTTTCTTTCTTTCTCAGTTCCCTTGTCTTTTCTCTGTGGTTGTCTTTGCCCCCCCCCCCCCCCCCCCCCCCCCCCCCGGGGGGGGGGGGGGGTTTCTTCAAATTCATCTTTTTTTCTTCTTCTATATCTTCTTGTCATCAAGTTTCTAGCATCCAGCCTTAAAAGCAACCACTGCAATCAAGCCTTTGTGATAGGTTTGAATGAATTTTTTACATCACTGTGGAGGAATTTTGGCCCACTCATCTTTGCAGAATTGTTGTAATTCAGCCACCCTGGAGGGTTTTCGGTCATGCCACAGCATCTCAATCAGATTCAGGTCAGGACTTTAACTAGGCCACTCCGAAGTCTTTCTTTTGATTTTCTTGATTTCCACTCCGAACCCAAGTGTGCTTCAGCTTGAGGTCATGAATAGATGGCTGGGACATTCTCCTTCAGGATGTTTTGGTAGGCAGCAGAATTTATGGTTCTTAACACAGCAAGCCTTCCAGCTCCTGAGGCAGCAAAACAGCCCCAGGTCAACACAATACAATCACCATATTTTATGGTTGGTGTGAAACGCTGCGTTACTTTTACACCACATGTAATCGGACACACACCTTCCAAAAAGTTCAACTTTTGTCTTAGCAGTCCACAGAGTGTTTTCCCAAAAGTCTTGGGGATCATCACAATGTTTTCTGGCAAAACTGGGAAACTTTATATAACCCTTTTGTTCAGCAGTGGATTTTGTCTTGGAACTGTGCCAAACATGCCTTTTTTCGCCCAGTCTCATAATTATGGTGGCATCATGAACACTGACCTTAACTGAGTCAGAAAGTTGAATTTAATTACTGGAATAAGACAGGAACTCAACCAGCATATAATTGCAACTAAGGTCTGCAGATTCAGGCTGATTCTGCTGAAGTAATGATGTGGGAGATATTTTACAGGCACACTTTGAGTGTGTTAGTACCGACTAATCAAGATTTCACAGAATCTGCAAAAACTGGATGCTGCTTATGGTCTAAGTCAACATGGAGGTGCTTAAAACCAGCATTTAAATTTTTTTATTTTGTATTTTTTACGGCCACCAGGTGGCGATAACAGTGGGTGAAAAGTTACTGTCATGCTTCTGCACCTTTCATTGATGGATGTAAGTTAAATAAAAGATGATTCCCAAATAAATGGCACACAGCGTTTAGCGTTCATTAAAATCTGGAAAGCAGTCTAAATCAGTGCAGTATTGATTTTAATGTGTCTATCAGAGTAGAGAAGAAGACTTCAAACTGAGTTGGAATCTGAGGTTTCTATAGGTTTTGTTTTTGCAGAGCTAGCCGTCTGTGGTGAGACGAAGCACAGAAAAATGAGTTGTACTGATGTCCTAAATGGGAGTTTGATCACTTCTTAATAGTTCATTGCCTCTTTCAGAGCCCATTACCCTTGAGAGAATTGTCATTGTGGTGGGAGACTCATCTGCAGTGCAGGTGTTGTTCATATTGATGGTGCAAAATTCAATTCAAAGAGGAAAAAAGAATCCTAAAAGAATTCTTTTACTAAAAGAATCCTGTTTGACAATGTGCTTTGTTGAATACTTGTTCTGTACTGAATCTTTGTGTATTTCAAGGACAAAAACAATGACTCGCAAACATGTTAAAAGCTGATTTCTTTCTGTGACTAATCCCAGCAACCAGCCAAGCTTCAGTAGGTACAAAAATTTGGCTGGTTAGATAAACGATGTAATTTAAACAGGAGTTGAGTTGATGTTGGGTTCCACATCTTAGGATGTGACATATCTATTTGTCCAGGAAATACACTCTTGTTGGATTTAGAATTTTTATTTATTTTTATTTATTTTTATCTTCATCCAGTGTAAGGAAAGGAGAAGGATAAGAGAAAAGAAATGATTAAGAGTGGGAGAAATGACAGGCAAGGAGGCAAGGAATCACACTTGTCTGTGATGGTGGTAGGGCTGAAACAGCATGAGACAAAGTGAACGTGCAGGAGGGGGGCAGAGAGAGATGGACGAGTGTGGAGAGTCCCTCAAAGGAACCACAAGTGGCTCACTGTTCCCCTGCAGCAGCACCTGCCTCGCCACCTCCCTCCTCTTCATTAACCAGCAACAGAACACTTCTTAAGGCCAGTCAAAGGGAGGCGGGGGATGGTTATTAAGTGTGTGTGTTTGTGTGCGGATTTGCAACAGTGCGCATGTGTGTTTATGAGCTCACAAAGACGGCCTTTCACTGTTCACATGGGTAGGTTCTGCCAGGTAATTCATGGTGGAAAAACAACAAAAAAACAACTAACTGAATTTCACTCATAGGTTTAGGTTGTCAATTTAGTCCTTTAGGTAGTACCAGATAACATATAGGAGACTAATAACAAGGTTATTGTCTAAATAGGAGTAACTGCACATACTGCCAGCTATAATATTGTTGGCAGCTAATAAACCTAACATCACCTCTATGAGTTGATGAAATGTCTTTTTTGATTGATGAGCCCATCTACAAGATACGGCATCGTTCACAAGATGGTTCTAATGTCGAAAGTAATAAGGTAATAAGCACAAATATTGATTTTTATTGAGCTCTAACTTTTGAATTCTTTAGCCAGCTGTTAGAGCTAATCATGTTAGGCTATTTCGTCTTTTTCACAAAGTGTGTTTGGGTGGGGGGGGGAACAGCAGCAGGTTTGATCCAGGAGTTGAAGTTTTATCACGACAGCTTTGGTACATATTTCAGGATGTCAGGGGAGCAGACTGAGCTCTTTGGCAAAGTTGGCAGCGGAGAAATAATTTCAGAGAGCTGACTGACCTGGAACAGCATTTAGCCATGTGTTGATGTAAAACAGTATTATTTTACTATTTCCATATCATTGCCTATTCAGTACCTGTTAAGTCTAATTGTTGAATGTTGCCATTGTGTTTCTTAAATTTGTACAGTCTTAGTTTAAGCAGTAGGATCAAAGCCATTCCTTTGATTCTGACCACCTCTCCAGCCACTCTGTGCTGGGGGAGGTTTTATTGTAGATACATCCTATCTGAAAGATCTGTTTCTTTTGATGTAAGCTTCCTGGGTTTATGACCCTTTGGTCAGCAGGAGGACACACACACACACACACACACACACACACACACACACACACACACACACACACACACAGTGTATACATTTACATACAGTGCCTTGTCTTTGTAACCAAAGGGGGGTTGCAAGGGGAGGTGCTTTGTAAACTATTGTTTGAAGTTTGTCAATAAAAGGCAGCGAGAGGAGGCCACCATTTTTGGGGTTCTTTGTCGTGCTGGACACAGACGAGGCCTCCCTTGTGCAAGTAATGGATCGATCGACTGTCTTGTTTTCTTCATGATGAATAAGTCTCTAGAATTAGCGGGGTTTGTGGAAACACAGACCCAACAGTACCGGTGCGTGTTTTAAGCTACAAGCACTCTTGTTGCCAAATGCAGTGGTCTGATTAGTCGGATATTATTATTCACATGAGAAAAACTGGAAAAATCTAACTTGATCATAAAAATTAATGCTGCAAATTCATGCGAATAGATGCGGAGAGTGTGAAAATATTTTAACACATGTAAGCTGAACATAGCTGAACATATGAGCTGTTGTGCTATAGCAGTGAAATACAAGGTATCTCCCCACCACCACTCCCCCTGCCAGTGGCAGACGCCCTCAGACATCGGTGCATTGGTGGTTCTTGGTGTCTGCACCGGCTCCCTCCTGGTGGCTGCTTGTCGGGGTCTGGAGCCTGGGGCTCGCTTGGGCCCCTTCGGGGGTGAGGTGCCCTCGGCCTCTCGGCCTGGGCTTGGTCACTCTGGCACTGAAAATGCTGACTCTGGCTGCAGGCGGAGCTCACGGGCACTCTGAGGGTCTCTGGATGTCTGGAGCCTGGATCTCCTCCATACGTACTTCATGCCTATGGCTCCCCACACCCTCTAGCAGATGGTTACATGAAGGAACCTTTTAAATACAAGCTCGTCCATGCTCACAGGTGTACACACAGGTGCTCACACACACAAACTACACCCTTTTTGGCTGCTACCTCAAAAAAAAATAAAAAATAAAAAAAATACTCAAAATGCCCTGCTTAAAGTTCAAACTGGGCATATCTGAATGACATCTTTACATCACTTATTGCAACCAATGCAGAAGAGTCTCTCTGAACACACAGCCATCAAACCTTGAAGCAGAGGTTGACGTAAACCAGTGTAATATGCTGGTTATTTCGCTTTTTAGCTGCCAGCCTTAGTTGAATGCGCTACTTACTAATCTGTAACAAAAATGGCAAGGTTAGAATGACAACATCCTCAAGCCTTGGACCTCAGTTTAAATTAGCAGTGGTATAAACTTTAGATGTGTTATTGACTTCCCCTATCTTCCTTGAAAACCAATGCAGGCGAACAAAAGAGGAATTTTTGAAAAGCAATTTCTTACAAGGGCGAATCCAGCAGCCAGTCAATGACAGGCCAAGTCTTTGCGTGTTGCCTGTCGGAGATAATTACACCACAGATAATTGGCTTGTTTATTTGGATCCATTAGGGAAGCCTACTGCTTTCCAAGAATGCATGACTGTTCCCTTTATTTTCATTCTTGCTGCAGATTTGAAAAAAAAAAAAAGCTTTTTGAGGGCTGTTGCTGGATTCTGGGGAAAAAAGGAGCGTTTCCAGCGTTTCAAGTTGATGTTTACTTCCTGCTTTTGCTAGATTTAGCTTCAAACTTGTAGCACAATTTTAAATGTAGACAGCCATAACCTTGCTATTCTAAAAGAAGTCAGATGACAGCATTAAGGTTGGCTGAAGTCAGCATTTTCAGTTGCATTGATCATCTTAGACAGATAACCAGCTGATTGGAAATTATGAATGATCTGCTATCAAATATCCATTTTTTAAAAACTTCTAATTAATTAATCAATAACCTCTTAAAGGCTTACAATCCTTGTTTTTCCCCAAGAGACAGGGCTGACATGGTAGGCTCCTGTTACAGATGTACTCCACAAAAATGCAGCGTCCATGGTTGGTATGATATTCTTCGCTGTCATCGCTTGGCGCTTTAACCCTTTCACGCATAGTGGTCACTACAGTGAGCAGCTATTCAAAGGCTGTTTTCTTGTATTGGTGTCAGTGTTGATGGTATACTTGTACATAAACCACTACATTGGACACTGATGTGTCACTTCATACCCTGCCACCCACCTCGTTTAATGCTACTATAGATGTATGACGTGTTTCATTGTAATTATTGTTATTTAATCCTGTCATGCATGAATTATGACAACCTCAATCAGGATTTTTTCTCAAGTATTTTTATTCATCTTTAGGCCTGAAAACATGAATAAAAATACTTAAAAAAATCACGATCACTTATGTCAAGCATGAGAAAAGAGAGACACTGGTACGCTAATGTGTCTTATGCTTGTTGTTATGTGTCAGTGACAATCTGTGGTTATTGCTTCCTGTTTCGATGTCCCTTAAGTGTCTTTGTGTCATTTCTCCAGTAAGCACATTTTATTTTAAAGCCTGTCTTTCACTGTCGGAAGTTGCCATTACACTTGGGCTCAATTCCAATCCGACTCCTGCACCGCCCAATTCCAGGATTAATGTAGCTCCATGTGGAGTCACATCACACCTGCGGCTGCTGAAGGATCACTTAATTTAGTCAAAGAGTAGCAGGTTTGAAAAACAGCACCTTGCAATTAGCATCTTCAGAAAGTCATACCATTAATAGATGTCTCGTTAAGATTATGTTCAACACTTACTGACAAATGCAGCTATTCAAAAAAATACCAAAAAGACAGGTATGCAACACATACAAGCTTGCATCTGTGCAGGCCTCCAAAAACAAAAACCAACTGCACATAGGTCAACATGGATGGCACGGTACATGGGTCGAATGCTGAATGGTTTGACAGTTGACCAAAACGGGAAGGGAGTGAAAAAGGAGTTAACTATAAAATGGAGAAGTTCATAAAAGTATCTTTTAATTGCTTTTAACTGTCGCTTTCACTTTCTTTTTATGTTATAACTTTAATTTCTCTCTGTACCATGCAACAGCAACACAAGCAAGAGTAGCCCATGGGGTTGGTTGTTTGTGACGCTGCTCTCTGATGATAGTAAACAGTAACAACAACATGTAAATGACAATCTGTAAAGTTGTGTGTTGCACCATCAACTATGCACCACAACTATGGTGTACTCTTCTAAATAGGTTTTCATAAAAACAAAAAATATCCTCCAGAGAATATAACAAAACAAATACTGCATGGTTTACAATAGCTAATATACTCAGCTCAACAACCTTTTCAGATATTCATTTATTTGTACTTTTGTCTTTGTCTATATATCTTTCTGTAGGGGAAGAATATGAATCATTTGTCTTATTCAGTGTGTAACATGTAGCACGAGACCTATTATCTATGATTTTGGCATTTAATAATGTTCAATCCGGTCGTTAAGTCTGACGTCACTAGCCGTGTCTGGGCCTAAACTCTGCTGCAGGTCCATATATCAAACGATCACTATGGCATTACTGAGAGTTGAAAAACTGTCTAAAGTCTTTCATCTATAATAAAATGATCAGCGTTCTGCTCTACCAGGTGTAACAATTGAGTTTAACATCCAGGCATCCATGAAAACGGAATTTATGACATTTAACGAAGTTATAGAAGTTAGCAGGGAGTTAGCTTGCTAGCTTCTATCTAAATACAATATAGCATGTCCTGACTGCGGGGTTTTGGAAACAAATTAAAACGTACAGCTCTGTTATCACTTCCAACATAAATGAAGACAGAAAATTAAACAGCAGTGACGTTTGTAGGGTTACTGAAGTTTGGCTAGCTGGTATATAATGATGTGCTATGTGAACGCTAGCGACACAGCTATGTTAGCATAATATAAACAAGCTAACTTTTTTTTCCACTTGATAAAAGTTAACGTGAGTGTTCTCAGTGGTCAGGAACAAATGTAATCGCATGGCAGGATGCTGTAAAAGGACCAAACTTCAGCCAGGAGAACAACTGAGATAATCCATCCACAATACGAGGTTAGTCATTCATATACTGCTGCATGGGCTGGGCTGTAGTTACATCCTAAGGTTTTAAAAACTGAGCTTAAATAAATGATTAGCGGTAATAAAAGCCGAGGGAGGTCAACAGTGATCACTGACTGTTTTAGGAGCTTTTTGAGATTAAATAGAAGAAAATACAAAACATTAAACATGTTAACAACACAAAAGCCATATTAAAAGCCGACTACTTTAGGCCCGGAAGGAGGATTTGTCACGTCATCACTTAACAACCGGATAATGGTTCAGTGATGTTTTTTTATTTTATTTTATTTTATTTTTTTTGTTTTTTTATTGTTCTTCTGGATACAGACTAATTTCCTTCTTTTTCACACATAATCCCCCAAATATTTTAATCTCTCTGCAAGCATCCAGTACACATTGTTCCTATACGCATTTCTACATGTCTGGAATGTATGGTATGTATATCTGGTATGTGTGTGTCTGTCTCTGCACATCCTCTCGGGCTACGACTGTCAAATAAAGGCACAAAACAGAAATAGAAAATGAAATCTTGACTTGGAGGAGTGGGACAGGTGGAACTAATAACTTTAACGACAGCTCTGTTCCATTTAAGTGTCCGACTAAGCCGCTGCAATGAGCCATGCAAGACAAAACTAATTTGGTAGCAGCCTTCACGAATGTTATCAATTTTCTGCTCTAACATTTCAGAATGTCTGCTGTGAAATGTTGTGATAAAGTGTCTTCTTAGATTGCGACTGACAGCAAGAGCCTGGATGCATGACGGCCTTAACACACGTTTTACAAGCCAAATTCTAAAATAAAGCCTCGTGGTTTTAAAGGGTGTAAATCTATTTGTGGAGACAGAAAGTTTGCTTTACTCACTCTCGCCCACATCATTTGGCAGCAGAGCCTCAACATCATGTGTGTACCATAGCCTGCAATCATGACAGCGCCCACTTGGATTTCTTTTCTTTTGGTGCCTGCTGGAAATAGCAATATGTATAGACAGAAAAGTGAACATACACGAATGTTAACCTATTTAGTTTAGTCTTTTAATTAAGCAGCGAAACTCAGATTTCTCAATTAATGTAAAACAGAACAAGCTAAATTTAGCTATGGGTTATTACTGAAGCAAGAGAAATGGATGAATAGGTAAAAATACCATCATACTGACTTTAGTTTTATTCCTATAGTAAAGTATTCAATACCTTTTTTTTTTTTACTAGATTGTCATAAAAGAATATTTCTGAAGATTCAGGTGAGATTTTCTGCTAAAGACCAAAGGATGTGATGCTTCTGTTTGTTGTGTCCAACAGTAGCTTGGAAATTGAGTCATAAAAGTCAACAAACAACAGCTCCCAGCACAAGAACTCCAGCACAAACTATACATAAGGACACAAAAGCCAGCAAGCTAAGGTCAGAAAGTTTACTTCTACATTTAGATAAGATATACCATGTCTGCAGAGAAGCTAATGTTAGCTAAAACTAGCATGTTTTTCCACCATCGTCTTCTTGATGTGCTAAAAGCAGATATTCTCCCCTTTGGAGACTTGCTTGTTATCAGTGCATTCTGTTATTATTGCAGGCTTATGATTGGCCAGCATTTCACCACCTGTTCTTTCAGTTTAAAAACTACTGTCTCAGGTCCCAGTCCCCAGGTTTCATGAGCACTTTTTTAATGGAAACAGGAAAGTAAACCTTTGTTGGTAAAAATTAATATTAAAGTCATGAGGTAGCTCTCCTTTGCTTGTTCTCTCTTAAAACATTCCTCACTGCGTTTCACCATGCAACATTCTTTAACTTGGCTCTGGGTGTTTTGTCTTTGGGATGAACTTTTTTTTTTTTTTTTTTCTAAGGGGTTGCTGGGTCTCAGATTTGGGTTCCATGCATTGCTAACGTTATCAATACCTAAATCCTACCTGAGTAGATATAGCTAGATTGCTAGCTTGCCATTTAATTTTACTAACATGATCCATGATGCTAACTTATTCGTTTGATAAATAAGTTACTATCATTTTACACATGACATACATCGTGTGGCAGCTTTAAACCGAGTGATGGGTCTTCCAGCCCAAAGATTGGTGGATCAGTCCTCAACTCTTCCAGTCTGCATGCTAAAATATGTATAAGTGTGTGTTTGTGTGTGCATGCATGTGTGAATGTTAGATGAAAGATAAAAGTGCTGTATGAATGAGTGTGTGACTGAGCGAAAGCACTTTGAGTGCTCACCTAAGTAGAAAGGTGCTATATTTGCTATTTACATCTCATCATTGTCTGGTTAATGCAAGCTAGCATACTACAAATGTAAGACTAGAGTTCACTCGAGGGCCACACGCATCATTAATGGTTTCCTGAGGTCACACAAAGCTCCTTTTTAATATGCATGTTAACTCCACATGGTTTTAACAGCTTGCATATTTGTAAGTATATAATAACTTCTGAAACCTACAGGGGCTCTTCCAGAGTGGGCTTAGTGCAAACACATGAGATTCATGTCTCACGAACACACACACACACACACACACACACACACACACACACACACACACACCTCCTCAGTTAATGGGAAGGAGGACTCAGCCAGCTGGTGGAGCCCACACTCACACCACACACACAAACACAGACACCTAATCCCCCGTTCGATTTGTCACCCCTCCAAATCCTATTCATCCAACTTCCTATTCACTGCTGTAGAGCCACTACAGCGGAGTGTCTCCATCAGCCTCTCATCTTTGTTCTACGTCTCAATAGTTTGAGCCTCGCAGCCAGTGTGATATACCGAGAAGCTGAACACATTCCCTGCACTGGAAAAAATAAAAAATAAATAAAAATGGCAGGCTGAGTCATCTAATCGGATGTTGAGCTTCAAAGAGATTGTTTTCTAAAAATAGTTTCACTATTTATTTTGATAAACTGTCTCATGTTTACTACTGAGCATTTGATGTGTTTGTGTTTGTGTGTTTTAGGAATCCAAGAAATGTAAAGCTAATGAAGTGATTTAAAAAAAAAAAAGATGTGATTTTTGTGGGAGGTTGTGTTTTCACAAGTAACTTTTATTTAAATACTTTATTTACAGAGGATTTAAAGAGATTTTTGGTGCCAACAGTGTCAGTGAAGGTGGAAATCACAAGTTAATAAAGGACAGTATGCTATAAATAGTCTTTTTAACAGCGGCTATAAGAAGTGTATACAGGGCATAAGCATACACACAGTGTTGTGCTGCACAAAAACAAAAATAATGATATCATACATAACTTAAACTTCTGTTGTTCAACATAAACAAAAAGAGTAATTTTAGCAAAGGCAGCAGCTCTGCCGCTTAAAATGTTGCCACTTCCAATCTAAGCGCTGTCTTCACAAACTACTTAACACTAATCTTAGGCCACCGTATGTGCTCTGAGACAGTCTCGGCCTGGAGGCTAATCGTGTGCTGGTGCACACTGTTGGGGGTACTGACCAATAGCAGGGCTGCACAGAAACTGAGAATGAACTCTGGTGACCTCATATTATCACACCAGGTCACCCAATAAATGCCTTAATAGGTGTGATTAGAGGCCCAGACTTAAAGACAGACACACAGGGAAACACAAAGC
Source organism: Rhamphochromis longiceps (assembly GCF_057381845.1). Lineage (NCBI taxonomy): Eukaryota > Metazoa > Chordata > Actinopteri > Cichliformes > Cichlidae > Rhamphochromis > Rhamphochromis longiceps. Next base: position 28,220,791 of record NC_140565.1, on the reverse strand, counting down.
ACTAATAAACCTCATTCACATTTTCATTAGCTGTTGCTTAAACAAATCCAGTGTGGATGTCCTTTGAGAGCTACAGTGCTGTGAAAAAAAGTGTTTGCCTATTTATTTATTTTTGTACATTTTTCACACTTGTTTTAAATCTTCAAGCAAATGTTAACACTAGACAGAGATAACCGGATTGATTATTGTAGCTTTTAAATGATGATTTCAGTTAAGGGTAAACTTTTTATCCTGTGTGAAAAAGGAATTGCCCGCTAACCTAACAATTGGTTGTATGATATTGTCAGCAAGAACTGCAACTGGCAAGAATCTTTTCAATCACTGAGGAAGAATTTTGGCCCATTCTTCTCTTGAGAAATATTTAAATTCAGCCAAATTGGATGGTTTTGAGCATGAGCGGCCTGTTTAAGATTGTGCCAAAGCATTTTACTCTTACGTCCTTTTTTAGAGCCATTCAGATGTGGACTTGTTGGAGTGTTTCGAATCATTGTTGGATCACTCCTGCCGAGTATGAACTAATGACCGGACATTCTCCTTCAAGATTTTCTGCAGAATTCATTCATGGTTCAGTCACTTATGACAATTCGTCCAGGTCCTGAAGCAGCAAAGCAGCCTTAGACCATCACACTACCACTGCCATGGTTGACTGTTGCTATCACAGTCTTTTTATGAAATGCTGTGTTAGCGTTACACAGATATACCAGGACACAAACCTCCCAAAATCACTTTTGCCTCATCAGTCCACACAATCTTGGGTATCAATTTTTGCCAAATGTGAGACGAACTATTGTGTTCTTTTTGGTCGGCAACGGTTCTTGCCCTTGTACTCTCCCATCCATCCAATTTTTGTCCAGTCTCTCTCTCTTTTTATTTTACTTTTTTTACTGTTGAACTGTGAACACTGACCTTAAATGAGGAAAGTGAGGCCTGCAGATCTGGAGATGTTGTTCTGGGTTCTTTTGTGACCTCCTTGATGATGTGGTCTTGGGGTCATTTTGGTAGGCCACTCACTCCTGGGAAGGTTCACCACGCTTCCAAGTTTTCTCCATTTGTTCGTAATGTCTCTCACTGAGGTTCACTGGAGTCTCAATGCCTTACAAGAGGACTTTTCAGACTAATAGACGTCAGTGACATAATTTCTCAGCTGTTTCTTTAGATCATGCCTTGACATTTTGCTTTTTAAAATCTTTTAGTCTCTTTCACTTTGTCAAACACTTTCTATTCAAGTGATTTCATGATTCATTAGGTACAGTGGGGCAAAAAAGTATTTAGTCAGCCACCGATTGTGCAAGTTCCCCCACTTAAAATGATGACAGAGGTCAGTAATTTGCACCAGAGGTACACTTCAACTGTGAGAGACAGAATGTGAAAAAAAAATCCATGAATTCACATGGTAGGATTTGTAAAGAATTTATACGTAAATCAGGGTGGAAAATAAGTATTTGGTCACCTCAAACAAGGAAAATCTCTGGCTCTCACAGACCTGTAACGTCTTCTGTAAGAAGCTTTTCTGTCCCCCACTCGTTACCTGTATGAATGGCACCTGTTTGAACTCATCATCTGTATAAAAGACACCTGTCCACAGCCTCAAACAGTCAGACTCCAAACTCCGCCATGGCCAAGACCAAAGAGCTTTCGAAGGACACCAGGAAAAGTATTGTAGACCTGCACCAGACTGGGAAGAGTGAATCTACAATAGGCAAGCAGCTTGGTGTGAAAAAATCAACTGTGGGAGCAATCATCAGAAAATGGAAGACATACAAGACCACTGATAATCTCCCTCGATCTGGGGCTCCACGCAAGATCTCATCCCGTGGGGTCAAAATGATCATGAGAACGGTGAGCAAAGATCCCAGAACCACACGGGGGGACCTGGTGAATGACCTGCAGAGAGCTGGGACCAAAGTAACAAAGGTCACCATCAGTAACACACTACAACGGCAGGGAATCAAATCCCGCAGTGCCAGACGTGTTCCGCTGCTGAAGCCAGTGCATGTCCAGGCCCGTCTGAAGTTTGCCAGAGAGCACATGGATGATACAGCAGAGGATTGGGAGAATGTCATGTGGTCAGATGAAACCAAAGTAGAACTTTTTGGTATAAACTCAACTCGTCGTGTTTGGAGGAAGAAGAATACTGAGTTGCATCCCAAGAACACCATACCTACTGTGAAGCATGGGGGTGGAAACATCATGCTATGGGGCTGTTTTTCTGCCAAGGGGACAGGACGACTGATCCGTGTTAAGGACAGAATGAATGGGGCCATGTATCGTGAGATTTTGAGCCAAAACCTCCTTCCATCAGTGAGAACTTTGAAGATGAAACGAGGCTGGGTCTTCCAACATGACAATGATCCCAAACACACCGCCCGGGCAACAAAGGAGTGGCTCCGTAAGAAGCATTTGAAAGTCCTGGAGTGGCCTAGCCAGTCTCCAGACCTCAACCCCATAGAAAATCTGTGGCGGAAGTTGAAAGTCCGTGTTGCTCGGCGACAGCCCCAAAACATCACTGCTCTCGAGAAGATCTGCATGGAGGAATGGGCCAAAATACCAGCTACTGTATGTGCAAACCTGGTAAAGACCTATAGTAAACGTTTGACCTCTGTTATTGCCAACAAAGGTTATGTTACAAAGTATTGGAGTTGTATTTTTGTTATTGACCAAATACTTATTTTCCACCCTGATTTACGAATAAATTCTTTACAAATCCTACCATGTGGATTCATGGATTTTTTTTTTTTTCACATTCTGTCTCTCACAGTTGAAGTGTACCTCTGGTGCAAATTACTGACCTCTGTCATCATTTTAGGTGGGGGAACTTGCCCAATCGGTGGCTGACTAAATACTTTTTTGCCCCACTGTATAGCAGTACTCAGGACTGGGTGTCGCAAGTGAAACTGAACTCAACTTTCTAACAAATGAGGTTAATGTCAGTTCATTCATGATTTAACACGGGGGTCAGTTACAATTTCAGACAGAACCAAGTAAGTTTCATACCTTTTTGCCCCTAATAAGTCAAATAATAAGATAAGATAAGATAACCTTTATTAGTCCCACACGTGGGAAATTTGTTTTGTCACAGCAGGAAGTGGACAGTGCAAAAGTTATGAGGCAAAAATTAGAATACAATAAGAATAAATACAGTACACAACTGTACAGAATAGAATAAAATGAAATACTATATACAGTAGAATAAAATAAAATAAATATACAATAAGATAAAAATAGAATACAAATACTATATACAACTGAGTAAAAATACAACGATGACAGAAAGGATTATTGCACTTAGTATTATTGCATATGTATGGATGTGTGTGCTTGATCAGTTAAAGTCTTTATTATGGAGTCTGACAGCAGTGGGGAGGAAAGACCTGCGAAATCTCTCCGTCCCACCGTAATTATTTGAATCCTGTATTTATTCTGGTTATCTGTCTAATAAGAAACTTTGTTTGATATTAAACGTGTGCAAAATATGTATTTAAGAAGAGAGAGAGGAGAAAAAATCTCAAAAAGGGCAAATAGTTTTTCACAGAGCTTTTCTGTTGAATTCAAAACGGTAATCAGTGATTAAAATAAAGCAACTGTCCTTAAAACCTTTAGTAACCATTTTTTAAAATCCACATTTTAAAAAATCCAATAAACAAAAACAGGATTTAAATTTTTCTTTTTTCTTAAAAAAACATCCCCACTCCTTTTGTTGATTTCAGAAGTACCAACTGGAGATATCACAGATTTGCAGCTCCACCATGTGGATAAAATTAGCATTACACTTTAAGTGTTAAATATCAACATCAAGGCTATACAATATTTTAAAAATATTCCGGAAAGCACTAACAGACCAGATAGTGCCATAGAGTGAATGTATATGATTAAATATAAAGCATGTGTCTCACACAGAAGCTATATAACATTTCAGTAACAACACATAGTCCTGAATTAGGTCAAAAGTGGTTTTCATCTTTTAAAACCAAAGAACAGGTCTGAACAAAGTGGTACAGTAGCAGAAAACATGTTCAGTTAAAAACATGTTGCATCACCTCTCCATAGAGGCCATTTTCACTCTGTAGATGAGCAGCAGTCAGAAATCTGACACTTATCTAATGTGCGGGAAACTCCACATATACCATATAGCAGACTATATATAAACTCATAAAACTCTGAATTTGCTGAACTAAACCTGTGGTGTTGAACCTGCAATGGCTCTTTACCCCTCTTTGTTTGCCATTTTAATACAATTTAAATGTACAGTGTAAGCAACACTATGGTATTCATACCCTTTATGTATGCAGTTTATTTGCCCATCTGTTGTATAGCGCAAGTGTAGCATTCACACTCTTTTTTTTACTTCTGCTTTTGGTGTGTGCCAGGTATACCTGAAAAGCATCTGCCTGCTGTACTGATGAGTAACAACATGACAAGACACTGAATTCTGTGGCTTTATGTTAGCAAACTGTCAGTTAAAATTATGAATTATAGCTACCTTAATTTTTGCATTCTGGTATTATTATTTGTATTTTTTAGACTCTGTTAGAGTAGCTTTGCTTGATTCTCAGCTCTAAATTTGTATTTATCTATTTTTTTGGCCTTGTGCAGCCCTTCAGCTCACCAACTGTACTTTACTTCCTCTCCCTTTAAGCCAACCTTATTCTTTTTGGCCAACTCCCTTAAACCAGAAGGTTTGAAGAGAAGATGTTTTGGGCTTTTATGCTCACCATCAAATCTCTGTGGTGCAATTGGGAGCTTATTCTGCTTATCCAATTCAGCGTCACGGGGGCGCCTATCCCAGCTGTCTTAGGGCGAGAGGTGGGGTACACCCCGGACAGGTTGCCAGTCTGTTACAGAGCTAACACACAGAGACAGCCAACCAGTCACACTTAAGTTGCCCATAGGTTAACTGATAATTCTACCCTGTTACCTAACCCCACTATCTGCATGTCTATGGACTGTGGGAGGAAGCCGGAGTACTTTCATTGACCAATACTAAGAACGATAAGAAATTCCAAAGAACTCAGTGGAGATCAAGTTAGGAAGAACTCTTGTCTCATTTCTAAAAAATGGCAGATTCCAAAACCTAAGAACGCTGTACCAGTCAAGTATGGTGGTAGTAGTGTTATGTTCTGGAGCTGTTTTGCTGCCAGTGGTACTGATTCATTGGACAAAATCGATGGAATAATAATAAAGAGGGACTGCCTCCTCCTTCAACTTCACCTTAAATCAAAAGCTAAATAGTTAAAACTTCGACACAACTTGCTGTTCCAACAGAACAATGATCCTAAACACACATCAGAACTAGCTTTAGAATGGATAAATAAGGCTAACATTAAGCTTCCCAAAGGCCTGTCTTCAACGCTAAACTTTTTTAATATCATTGTTCCAATTCACAGCAGACCAAAATGACACTTACATGAAATGTCTTGGTTCTCCTGATGGACATTGCTCCACTGCTTCTGGCTGTGTTTTCTTGCCCAGTGCTGAGTTTTGTGTTCCTTTGCATTAGTTTAGGCTATAAATGCTGTATGCTGTGTGGCATTGGTTAACGCTAGCTACTTGCACCTAAATAAAGTAAAAATAAAATAATAAGAAAATATCTTCATCGTTCACTGTGATCGAACTAATCTGAGAATCAAAGCTTTTGTAAATTGAATTCACTTATTGGTTCATTGTTTTTCTTAAAGATGTAAAGTTGCTGTCCAGTAATATATCTTTGCATGTCTGGCAAGTGTTAAACTAAACCAGAAATGTGTTTAGTGTGTCTCACTGAATAGTTCTGCTCCCACATGCATCATGTGTGCAGAAGTGGGTGTGTTTGCAGCCAGTAGAGGGAGGTGGAGTTTCATATTTAGACACAAGAATAACATCCCCCAACGCTGATAGAGAAGTTTACATCAAATGTGTATGTTGGGAAATTTTTAAATGAAATCTTTCCAGCATCAAGACACAGAAACGTCCTCTGCTGTTAACCACAACATCTACAAAAGGACATTTCTTCTTCTCCCTGTGGAGAACCAGTTTGTCCCCTACTGTTGGTGTTTAACACCCAACTTTGTCTGTTGGCTTCCATTACCCAGCAAACAATTTAAAGTTCAGAGAAGACCTCACATAGTTGGAAGATGTATTAACAGCACTAACATAAGGTGATATGTTTGTGCATCATTTACTGTGGGCCAATACCTGTGTATTAATAGGTTATTTTCATTGGGCACCCTTGATCTCTTCATTTCCCAGATCTTTATTTTCTCCTTCATTAATTTTCCATCTTTTCTCATTCTCTTGATTTCTGTGCTTTGACTAGCAAATGATTGACTTTCATCTCATTTATCTTTTCTTTTTTTTAACCCAAGGCTCATCTTTAATGTCCCTTTCCTGCTTCTCCTCCTTTACTTGCTTTTTTTCACTTTCACTCTTGGTCTTTTCTCATACCTTCCTTTCACCATCACTTACTTTTCAATTCATTGACTGCTTGCCATCAATTCTTCTGCCTTACTCTTGGACCCATCTTCTTCTCCCTTCCTCACTTTTTTCATCAGATATTGAATCTGACTCATCGATACAAGCACACTCCGAGTCTTTATTTCCTGCCTTTACTCCTTTTTGAGATGTCTCTTCCACGGTGCTGCCAAAGCTGTTCCTCACCTTCCTCTCATTCTCTCCAGCTTGTGACTCATCCTCCACTCTCCTGTGTTATTTTTTCCCTCGGTGTGCATCGGTGTTGATGCTGGTAGAAATTTATTAGCACGGGATGTGCGAATAGCTGATGTCGTGTAGATAAATCCAGATGCTCCAACTCACAGCTTGTGAACAGAATTGGCACACAGGACAGAAAATTACAGCACTTTGTTCAGGATTAATGGTTCATGCTGTAAAATGCTTAATGCCATGGCGAGTAATTTTAAATAATGAGCAATGGGTGTGTTCACTTAGTGATGCCCAAACACTGCACAGCACTGCAAACTGGTGTTTAATTGCATTATTTTAAAGCTCAGAGTAAAGACAAACCTCCCTTTTTGTTTCTCTGACGTAATTTTTCTGGAAGCTTTCCTCAGCGATATTGGTCCACATTGACATGGTAGCGTCACATCTGCTGCAGATCTGTTGGCTTCACATCCCCAGATCTTCCACCAGTCCCCAAAGGCGCTCTGCTGAACTGAGATCTTGTCATCAAGAAACCAACTTGAAATGATTTGAGCTTTGTGACATGGTGCATTAAGAAGCCATCAGGCTGTGTTGTCACATGGATTTGGACATGATCAGAAGCCATATTCAGGTAGGCTGTGGTGCTTAAGCGATACACCATTACACCAACAACAACCTGAACCATTGATACAAGGCAGGATGGATGGTGCTTTTATATTATTTCTACCAAATTATGACCCTGCCATCTAAATATTACAGCAGCAACTGAGACTCATTAGACCAGACAATGTTTTCCAGTCTTTTATTGTTTAACTTTAGTAAATCTGTATGAATTGTAGCCTCAGTTTCCTTACCTTTGCTGAAGGGAGTGGCACCTTGTGGTCTTCTGCTGTACCCCATCTGCTTCAGTGTTTGACATCTTGTGTGTTCAGAGATGCTCTTCTGCATACTAACAAGTGTTTGTTTGACTTACTTTTGCCTACCAATCAGCTCAAAGTAGTCTGGCCACTTCTCCTCTGAGGTCTCAAGAAGACATTTTTGTGCAGACAACTGTCTCTCACTGGATTATTCAGTTTTTCAGACCAGTTTCTGTAAACACTAGAGATGGTCGTGTGGGGAAAATCCCAGTAGATCAGCAGTTTCTGAAATATTCAGACTGTCAGGCACCAACAACCATGCCACATTCAAAGTCACTTAACTTGGATTTCTTCCTTATTTTGGTGCATGGTTTGAACTAGACCATGATTACTGACATGCCAAAGCGAACTGAGTTGCTGTCATGTGATTGGCTGGTTAGATATCTGGATTAACTAGCAGTTGAATAGCTGTACCTTATAAATTCTTGTATTTGTTGCATTTTAAATATATTTCTAGTTTGTGTGGCTCAGCCAGGCCTTTTTTATTAAAGCATTTCGATTTGACTGGAACTTAATGGAAAATAAATGTATATAATATTTAAAAAATAAGAAGTTCTGCCAAATTTAACAGGTGAATCAAATGTATGATATTTAAATTTGAATTTCACACTATGTTGCTTTGGCCTGAATGGTTGAATCTCAAACTTATAATGAATTTAATATGAGAAAATGATTGTTTTTTGTATACAATAGCTATCCTACCCTTCCTGAATGAGTGGGACCAAACAATAAAAAATGAACCTTTAGCACTTTACTTTGTATTTATTTTTATTCTATTTTTGACTTCTCATGTCTCGTTTCTGTTTGCAATCCCACCCTCTTCATCCATTTGCAAGTGCCTTTGTGTCGTCTTCAAACAGCCAGGCCATCAAATGTAACTGCTAAGTGTTTGCAGAGCATTGAAAGCCACCCAAGAATATAGACTTTTTCCCTTTCTGGCAGCAAACTCTTAGTCTGGTTTCATTTAAGCTACCAGCTTAAATGGGCTACTTCACCATAGCAACAAAGATATGGACTCATTTCAACAGACACTTGTCTGTAAGCACACTTAAGTGTAATGAATGCACTGTTTTGTATAGATTTAATTTAGAACTTTAACTATTTATCTATGGGGAACGTTCTTGTATGCTCTATTTTGTCAGGTATTTTTCAAGGGAAACATCTTTGGGTACACGGCTTCACCTAGAGTGGCTCCAGGTGAAGAGTGTTGTTCACCTTCAGGAAGTTAAATAAAAAAAACCCCAAAATCTTCAGCAAGGAAATGCTGTTGTCCTGGTTACATGTTATCAATAACAATGCAAAAAGAAAGAAAAAAGAAAATTAGTGAGTACAGTGAACTAAGCATGTCTTTCATCTGCATCATGCAGCATGGCCAGCTGTGACTCCCACATGAGCTTTTGCTGCGAGCTTGTTCCTCTGGCGGAGGCTCTTATCATGGGGCTTGGAGATCTGCTGTGGTCTGGCTCACATTTTCCACAAATACACAACGGCACAGAGAGAATCGACAGCACAGTGACAACATGCTGTGAGGTCCTTACTGTTACTGCAGATGGCTGATGTTGGAGGTCTCCTGAGTGGGACAGTAAATTTCGAGCATGTTCCTATTTACTGTTATTTCAGTATTCAGTTATGCATGACTTATTCTGCCTTTCTAAGCAGATAATCTTTATTTCTGGCGTGCGTCAGCTGTCAGTTTGACACCCTTTGCGTGGCTACTTAGAGCATGTGCTGGCACGGTGTGATGCTCGGGCCTGGATTAATAAATGCTGTCATATTCATTTCGTTTACTATGATTTATATAGCGCCAGTTCAAAGCAACCATCTTCTCAATCTCTTATGAGGAGCACTTGGTGAGAATGGGGAAGAATAACTCGCTTTTAACAGAAACAATCATTAGTGAGGGCACGCCATCTTCCACGTGGAAAGTGAAGATAAATAATAGAAACACAAAGATATGGACTTGATTTCAGTAAAAGCTGCTGTACAGTAGCTTGAGGCTAGCTTTGCAGTCTCTGCATTTTTGTCCTACTAGTTTGCCGGTTTGGCTACACTGGTCCACCAATTAGGTCCAGATTGAAATATCATAGAGCCAAGTAAAATTTGTAGCCTGAATTCAAGTTACTTTGCTTGATTTAATGCCAACTCGAGGCCAAGTATGTGGATTTGATTTAACGTCCACTTTTATTGGGAAAAATTGTAATAATTTTATTTAACTCCTGACTTTTGCTCAAATTCTAATATTAGGTAAAATTTTCAGTTATGATTATCTTAAAAATGACTGATTTAATTTTGTGAATTAATAAGCTAATGATAGCATGCTAGCTATTAAATGTTATATTGCCCAACACCATCTTTTCTCTTCTGTCCAGGTAGCATTAAGCTCCAACAGCTGCTATCATGGTTACAGACTGCTAACTATGTTCATTCTCAAAGTCGCTTTAAAAACCGTTTTAAATGAAATCTTGTTTTATGTTCCTTTTACTGTTTAAAAAAAATACAAACCTCCCCAGAAGCTTTTAATATCAGGCTAAAGTGGTTTTGGCAGAATATTAGAGATGTTATATAGGCCTGTTAAGAACAACCAAGCATCAATTTTAACAAAAAATAATAAACTTGTAAAATTATATTTTATAACATAATAAAATAAACTCTGTATTTTTTAATAAAGTATACAAGACTTTGATCACATTGAAGTCTAAGACGACGAAAAGCCAGAAATCTTATCTTCTCCTTTGAGTACACAGTGTCTCAGGGTGCTAAAGGATGATAAAGTCTGCCTTAGGCTGTTGCTTCTTGGAGTGTTAGCCAAAAGATCATGGTTTAAAAACTTTGGTTTAAGCTTATTACTAGCTGACTCATTCCCTTTTTAGCTGTTTTTAAACCTTCATTTATTACTTCATTAAGTCTGGGCACAAACAACTCCTACTCTCACTATTTCCATCACCAAGTATGGGATGGCACATCAGACATCGTATGCATGTCTGTGAGATGTCAGCAGTTTTAGAAACTTGTGGTTTTTGATCTTCTGTCTGGGATGAGAATAAGCTGTTTGCTGTCATAAATGGTTTTTTGTTCGTTTTTCCTGTAGTTTGTGTTTCTTTTGTTAATTCAAGTAGCAGACATGCATATGTGTGTTCCATTGCCCCTGCCCCCTTCCTAACCCACCTTGGTAGACTTGGGGACGCCATTCACGTAGCTTTTTCAGTCTTGCTGACCACTCAAAGCGCTTCAGGCTACAGGTCACATTTAGCCATAAATTAATACAGCTCTTTATTCTGTGCACTTAAGGCACTCTATCTAACATGAGACATGGGAGGGTCATCAGCTAATGCAGCTTACCTGGGGATGCTATAAAAAGAACTGGCAAATGTCTCAACCTTCACAGCACAAATGACGCACATTGATTTACTGCTCAAATTGCTGACATTGCTGACTTCCATGCTTCATTTCTTTTCCATGTGCCTTATACTGGACCCCCATTAAATGGCTAACATTTCAAAAAATATATTATACATTATTGTATAATATTGTCATTATTGACTGACTGGTTTGCTGCTTAGTTATCCTGCAAACTGCAGACCCCCGACTGTTCCTTCCTTACAGCTCTCCTTGCGGGAAACCGCTGATTCAGCTGGGTGGGGACGACAAAGCTACACATGACAAACAGAGAAATATACAAGTACAAACACTAGAAAATTGCAGATAAAAAAAACTTGTTTGGCCAGTCACCAGTTTGGAAACAAATCATGTTTAATGAGTTATTTTCTCCATCACCCACTCACTTCTCAGGGGTCAAAGTTTATTTGTGGTGATTGGTATCATAGCAACATTGGAAAGCCCCCCTGTACACGGTTGTGTTATTTCCTGCGATTGGTTCAGCTTCACTCTCCTCTGGCAAACTATGTGAGAAGTGAAGAATTTTAAAAAATCCACTAACATGTAACTGACCATTCTCTTCCACTGACCTTATCTGACACATGCAGTCATGAGAGACTTTTTATTTTCATGCTCACTGAATATTAATAGTTTTCACACTCCACCCAAATAAACCAGCACAGACAGCTTTGCATGTAAAGCATTAGTATGATATACATTTTCCACAAGCCATTCTATATTATTTTACTATAATTCTTTATATTATTTCGCTCCATATTACTATATTCCTTTGTTCACATTCATCTAAAGACAGGTGGTATAAACTGAGAATAGATCTACAAACATATATGAGGCGTGGTCATTAAATGTCAAGACTAAGGCTTTTGTTCAGTTCCTTTTCCCTTCAGAATATTCCTCTTTTGCAACTAAACACCGCTGCACTCCGATCTTCCCCTGATCAGAGTTGTGCAGTGGGTAATTTCCTTCTCATTTAAACTAAGTCCCCTTGAGTGCAAAAAAGAAAGTTGGTTGGCTGTAGGTCAGAATTTGAACAGGAGGGAGCCGACTCAAGTACTGCAATGCATCTCTCAGCCAAAAAACTGCTTCACTGGGAGCTCTGTGCTGGTGCATTATCCTGAAAAAGGATGAAATCATTTCCCCCCCAGCTGTGGCCTCTTTTTTTCTGGCCCTTTCTGTCAAAGTTATAGAACCTGTTTGTAGTGATTGGACAAAATTACTCTTTGAAGCTGCTGATCACTCACCTAAAATACTGTTTGGTCAGCTCTGTCAGGGGCCAAACTGCATCATAACAGAGAGGAACCATACAAACAAAACTGGGTTGGAGTAGGATACTCATAACGTCCTCTATTAATCTCTTGGACTCGGCCTTGTCAGGATATCATACATGCTGCAGAACATTCCACAATGCAAAAGTAAAAACGTGAAGAATGTGCTCTGATATATTAAGACATGAATGATACGTCTTTTTTTCATGTCCCTGAATGTGATTTTTAATTTTAGTCTCAGATGCACTGATCCATCCATCCACTCGTCTTGCACATTTTTACCTTTTATTTTTTATATTTTTAGAACTATATTATAAATTATATTTAGAAAAATTGGTTATGTTTAGAAAGACATGACAGTTTGGGTTAAAATAGAGAGATTATGATTTTTTTTTTTTTTAAACCTGTTTTACTAATTGCCATGATGTCACATCCCTGCTTTGTCATGATATCATACATGCTGCAGAACTTCCTGTTTAAATACTTTAGTTTCAAAAAGGGGAAAAATGTGTGTCTATAAACATAGACTATTATGATTGTTATTATTTCTATTAAATATAAAGTTCTAAAAAGGTTACATTTGATAATGTAACATGATATTATCTCAACTTTTGGTATAGTTACATAAATAATATACTTTTTATTCATCTATAATTTTACCAAATAAAAGTCTGTGTGGCTTTGTTATCTTGTATCTATGTAACAAAGTCATAATGCCACCAGTTGGTAATGCTGCACTCATCTATTAACCAAACCCAATGTTAGCGTAATCTGTTTGTAAGGTAGCCTACCAGAGTTTCTTGTTCACCGATCAACCCACCAGCTCCCTTCTTGGCTTAAATAGGTCAAAGTATATACAAAGGATAATACTCCTTCGAAAGAAAGACCTGCTACCATCAGAGTGAACCAAGCATAAATTACAAGCTCAACTTCCAATTTTAGCTTTTAAAAATTTCAGCCCCAAATTTCCCTTTGGTTGCTGCACAATTTTGTTTATTCCTTCCTTCCAAACCAGAACTTATCCACAGCTGAAGTTTTCAGAGATCATAAAAGTCTCCACATTTGTAAGTCACAACTAATTCAATTAGGTAGTTTAGTTAAATCAGCCAACATAAAAAAACCAAACATGCTGCAAAACCACTTTGCTGCTTGTTTCCCATAAAATAAACAAAATTAGAGCAATTTTTAAAAAAGTGACATTAAGGCATTTAGTTTAAACAGCATGAGTTCATAAAAACAGCAAATTACGTGTACGCAAAATATATAAAAAACATGATTTTCAGGTGCTACTGTTAAAATGAGGTGTAGAAGGAGACAGAGGCAGTTCTCAGTTCTCCCAGTTTACTTGAGTTCGTTATTGACTAATAAGGCATTTACAGCCATTTATGTGGATTTGGCTGCAAGCTTACTATATATTACTGAGCCATTACATGTGTAATCCGAGAGGTGCTGTGGTTTATGTCAAGTTCACCACATGCCTCATGCAGTATGCCATTACAGCTTTGGAATAAAACCTTACACTCAGATAAGGCTGAACCTCTTGCCAGCAGTGATATCATGCATATTATGACATGGAAATAGTGTACAGAGTGTATTTAGTGTTTTTAGTCCCAGGTTATTGATTTTTATGTCTCTTCATTTGGATGTTATTTCTATCCATAACGCTATAACCCAATGACTGGCCCAATGAGGTTTTTCAATTAATAGTTGTAAAAACTTGTTAACAATATTAAGCTGGAATCTGTGTTTCTGAATGAGTCTCATCCTCTCCAAGCTGGAAAAGAAGAAATTAGACGTTTGTTTCTCAGTTATATATTTCATATGTTGTTGGCATGACATCCACAGGAAGCAGCTTACTCATTGTAGAGTCTGTGGGAGGGTTGTGTCACTTAATCTAAATACCATTGTTCTTACATCTTCTCCCCCGCAGAACAGGCCTGATTCCTGAAGCATATTAAGAAGGAACAGCTCAAACAAACTGTGAATCATATGTGAAAACCGTCAGGACAATGCTGGCAAGAGTCCACCTCTTCGTAGGCTTGATATGGTTTCGAAATGCCTCTCTCGGGAGCTGAAATGACCATTTTTGGTCAAAAAGGTGCAATGTTTATTTTGCCCTGAAGGCCCGTTCAAAGCGATAACAACCAAATTCAAACCAGAAGACCTGTGGAAATCAATGCAGGAGCACAGGATGAGATATAATGAAAAACTTCACAAGACTTGGCTTGTTGAGGTTGTTCCCCCTGTGAGAGGATGCAGGCTGAAGGAGGGGGAGAAGCTAAAAGAGAGTCAGAAAGAAAGAGGAGAAGGCACATGACAAAAAGTTTGATGCAGCTTTTTGAATCAAACTGTGACTGTTGTGGTCCCTGTGGTATCCATCAGATTCCTAATGCCATTTTCTCCCCCTGCCCTCCATGTTCTCTGTCTCTGTCATTATCTTTAATATAACTCTTCATGTCTAAGTTCTACTGCTAACAGTCTGAAGCCTAGTTTTTCTCATTCATCTCATTATGATTTTACTTTCTGCCTTTGTTCTTTTCCCTCCTTTGCGATTCCTCAGTGTTTTATTACTTCCACCGGCCACTCATTCCCACCCACGTCTCATCACCAGTTACGACTGACATACTCTCTGTGTGGTTTTTGATGACCCAGATGTTCTTGTTGTAATGCTTTCACAAATTGTATAATAATAATAACTAAGCTGCCCTCTGTGTTGCATTGTATTAAGAGTTGGGCGAAGATGCGCACGATGATAAGATGGCACAGTAGTCTCCTTGATTTGACTGATTTTTGGCCTTTTGAAGGAATTTTGTTGCTGTCATAACGGTCTCAGTACAGTTTCAGAAGCCTCCCCAGCTCCCAAGGAGCAACATTAAGAGGAAACACTAGTAAATCAGGATATTGGCCTTTGGGGCACAGAGGATGTTCCTGAGCCTGGCCTCTCTCTAGTTGTTTTAAATGGAAGGCTTGTCTTCTCTTTTTGCAAAGCAGGCCTCGGGAAGGAAGCGTGGACCAGTGTTGTGCTGTGCTTCTGCAGTGCCTAAAATATCCACTTCTTTAAAGGTTCCTGATCTTCAAAATCAGAGTTCATAGTTAAGTATAAATGATGCACAACTTAAAATAAATATAAACTCCTTCTGTCATTTGTTCCATTTATATTTCCTGCATTGTCAGTAATTTTGAGACCAAATCTTATTTAAAGGATTTATTTTTGAGCCACCTTGAAATTTAAACATAATGCAAAATTACACATGCTGCATCTGGTTTAAAAACAAGAAAACAAAGGAAACAATCTTCTAGTGAGCCATTGAGCAAAGATTGGAATCCATTATTCAGCTTAAGCCAACCACCCGCATGAAATGTAATTTGCATGTGTAATAATGCTAACAAAAAGCAATGCAGAGCAGGAAAAAAGATCTTTCGCTGGCACAAAGGAGCCAACAGAGCAGAGCTCACTGAGCAACAAAAGGACTGGTGCTGCAAATATCTCATTCATGGTTGTTTTCCAGAGGTGTTCAGTGTACTGAGAAATGTGAATGTACCATCATGGTTTACGTTTTCCCATCCTGAAACAAATGAGTTACATATAGTTACAATACTGAATGGCTAAATATCAAGGTGAAAAATGAGAGTCAGTTTGAAAAGACTGTGTGTTATCCAGGTTGAAGTGTCTGTGAAAGTTTAGTTGTGTATAGTGGTTGTTTAAGTAGAACGGTTGCTAAAATGTCACTGCTAATACTGGATTCCATTTCAAATTGAAAGCTGGAAATTTTGAGTTCCCAGTCAGGATTTTTAACTGGAACAAAAGGAGTTTTAACTGACCCTCAGGTCAGACCTGACTTTGCAATCCAAGATGGCAACAAGGGACATAAACGGTAGCAAAACTGCAGATGTCTGTACTACCACTGTTGTGTGACTCACAAAATAAGCTAAACACAAAGGCTATGTTTGGAAATGTGCTGCAGTGGAAGATCAGGACATGTTTTAAGAGCACAAAAACAGGCACTGCATTAGACTTACAGATTACTAGTAATGGCTTAATGGCTCTACCTTGCTAGGGAGCAAAACAAAGCCTGTTTTTCATTTACTAGTACTTAGAAGCCAGTCAACTCAGATATTCTGTCACTCTCCAGCTCTGACGTCTGAGTTAAAAGTGCATTAATCTGCAAAACTGTAGTTTTTCTAATGGCCACTTGAGGCTGATTCCAAGAGCAAGTCTGTTCCTTATTGACTCAAAGGTTAAAATATCCAACTTTAGAGTATTAAAAAAGCATGTTTAGAGGCTTGGACATTTTCTTTTCACCATTATGGTTCATTTTTTTGCCTTCATAATCACTTTATGGGTATTTTGTTTATTATTGTTTTTTTGTAACTGACTCTTATGGATAATGGAATCAGAGCCATGGCATGATTTAAGTCAGCGGTCCCCAACCTTTTTTGCGCCACGGACCAGTTTATGCCCGACAATATTTTCATGGACCGGCCTTTAAGGTGTCGTGGATAAATACAACAAAATAAAACTAGTACCGGTACCGGAAAAAAGAAAATTTATTCATAACACACTTGAAAAGACCCAGGAAAACAGAGTAAACGATAACAAAATAACGCTGAAAACCAATAAAAACCCTGAAAACTATACATTTCACACCTGAGCCTCAACTCTCGCGGCCCGGTACCAAAAGACTCACGGACCGGTACCGGTCTGAGGCCCGGGGGTTGGGGACCGCTGATTTAAGTGACAGATGAAGGTAATAAGCATTTCACCCATTTCGACTTGGTCTGATCTCAACTGACTGAAGTTGCTGAACTGAATCTTGAGGTTGTGTTTTTCCATCTGTGCCCTCTGGATTATTATTTTTTAACTCATTATTGATAAATAATAAGTGATTTGAGTTTTTAGTCTATTTAGCCGTAACAAGGTTAAATTTGTGTCTGTGCATTGCACCAGTACAGTATATGGATACAGTTTGGTATATGGCTCCAAAGGAACAGTATCAAAGTAGCCATAATGTTAACAAAAAGGTGTAGTTCAAAACCAGCAGATGACATCAAGGTGATGTGGTATCCATCTTTTACACTGCCTCTATGTTTAGCATGTATGCTACCTTAATTTAAGAATGTCACCGGGTTCGTCAGCAACACATTTCACTCTAGACCATAAATGTAAATCTTGATAGCTCAAACAGAAAGAAATGTCTGTTTAATCATGAAACGTTAACACATTTTACAGGATAAATGAAAACTCTGACATGCATGTTTGAGCTGCCGCACAAGTCATGAACTAGCTGTTGAAGTTTGTTTGCTTTAAACCAAAGTCGACTAACAGAGAGAACAAATGACTAAGCTTAAATATACCTGTAGTTATGCTAACATTACTAAAAATGATACAGATCTATCATATCATTATATTCTGACTCGGTTTCATAATTAGGCAGTGAATGTTGGTCAGGTACTTTGATTTCTTCTACAGACTTGATTTTTTTTTTCTCCCCCACATTCACTGGACGTATAGTCAGACATTTAAAATCCAGATGATGGAACTCGAGTAGAGTAACACCAGTGGGTGATCCCCTGTTGATGTCATTAATCGCTGCAGAAGACGTCAATTTATGTCTGGTGGAGTAAAAAGCACCCACATGTCATCTGAGCCGGGAGCGAGCCCCCGCAGGTTTCTTGGCACGCTTGACTTCAATGCATAATATTGACAATGTGTGACTTTCAGTGTGTTTGTTTTAGTATGTTTTACGTTCTTCGGATTACAGTTAGCAGCTAGCATGTGACAGCTATGTACTTCCTGTTTGGAGTTCACATGTTGATGTCAGTGACAGCAGAATATAATATGTGTATATATTACCTTTCCAAAGTAAAAAAAAAAAAGACAAAGAGACAAAGACGGGTTCTAATGGTTCACTTTAAGAGTAAAGTGGTTTTTAGCTGCATCACAGTTCACGGAGCAACCATGTCAATAATCACACAAGGTATTTTCAAGCCAGTCAATACCAGTTTTATGTATATCTAATAAATATGAGCCAGAAAGAATCTACCTCAGCTTCGCTTAGCAGAAAACCCCCCAAAACATTTTCTTTCTTGTTTAATTCATTCAAAAACTCAAAGGTAAAAATAACTAGATGGGTTCTCACAAACCTTTGGGCTTTAGTACCTCCTATGAAGCAAAACTTTACTGATCAGACACCAAATATTGGGGAGCAATCAACAGCTGGAGACGTTATTTAACCAAGCAGCAGCCACACGGATTGATGACAGCCATATGCTAAAGCCTGCTGTTCCTCCAACTTTAGGCTGGATTCAAATGCAAGTCATTCTCCACACACTCCCATGATCATGCCCATCTTTATAAGAGAAATAAACATATTTACATATTACTTGGATTTTATATCCAACTTCCCCCTTCATGACATCTATAAAGGGAATTAACTGCAGATAATTTATTTGAATTTCACTAGCAGACCACACTTCACACACTTCCTCCCCTGACTGCTCCACCATCCCTCCCCATTTAGTTCTCCCCTCCCCAATCCTCACTGATGTTTTCCCTAAACTAGGCCCAGATCTTTGATCTTTGATCACTCCTCCCACCATTCTCTTTTTATAAACATTGTCTAATCGTATTTAAGGTGTGGTCCCTGCAAGTGACCACACCTTAAATTATGCTTAATTAACATGTGAATGCAGTCTTTTCCTCTTCACCGCTTCACTCTTCAGTTGTTTCTGCTTATCCAGTTCACAGAATTAGGGAGAATAAATCTATCATATATCTGTTGACATATGACATGACCAGTAAACATATAGGCCAGGATATATATGTGTATATATCTATATAGAATTACCTAGGCAACTGAAATCTGGACTTTTGACTAGCAACCAATAAGCAGTCAAGTTAGTGAATTGTATCCTCTGCCGAGGACCCTTAAAAAGTGTGAAAAACATGATTAATCAAATAGCACATATAAACATACAGCTGTGGTCCCAAATGGCCCCAATCACTAAGCTGAAGGTTAATAGTCACTAATGGGCTTGTTTTAGTCACAGCACTGACTATCTCCACTTACACTGACCTCTCTGCTATACCTACTTAGCATTTATGCTCTAATGGCTCAAAGGGATCCTCGCTACTTTGTTAATGTACTTTTTGCAGCTGATGTCTTGAACTCAAATGGAGAAAGAGGAGGAAAGTTGCCTCCAACCACCAATTTGCAAACTTGCAGTGGCAAATAAAATATGAGCACTGACGATGCAGCACATTTTATTTGGGATATTTCACATCTCGCACAGTTGATAATGTTGCTTGAGTCAGCTGCCACACTTCATTCCCCTCTCTGTTTTCCACAAGTCCTTCACTGTTACCTTGGAGATAACTTAGCCTTGCATGCACACACAGACAGCAACACAAATATCACACACACACACACACACACACACACACACACACACAGACATGGTAATCCCTGTGGGAAAGCCAGTAAAAGCTTGTGATGAGGTTTTTGGAAGATAGGGGGAGCATTCATTACCTGTAAGTGATAGCCTCAGAATCTGAACAGAGGAGCCATGCAGACCAACAGGTTCTGCTGGTAAGTGTTCATCATTACAGAGTGACAACATTTTCATGAACATAGCAAAGGCAAGATGTGAGTTTTCTTAAGTGGTTCCCCCGCATTTCGAACAATCCAAATGACTTCAACTTCTTATAATCCTGCAAGTATTAAAACTCAAGAGATAAGAGAAAAGAAGTCATCATTACCTCCTGACTCCTGGAGTTTTAGAAACTCTATGGATCACAGCTATCTGCTTCATTAGTCTCTCCTCCAAAAATCAGGCCAGCTTTGGTAATGGTCCGCCTTGAAGGCTTCTTCTTCTTTCGTGCTTTCAGCTTGATTTATTGTGAAGTGGGAGTTTACGGGAGAGCGCTTCAAGCTTGGCGAATGTTTCAGCGAGGTGAACACGACAAGCTACAACTTTGTCACATCAATAAAGAAAAAGAGGAGAAGACGAAAGAGTGCCATCACTTTCTCTGTCATCCAAAACACTTTCAAAAATGCATTAAAAATGTTAAAAAAAAATGCATTCAGGTTGAACAATGCCCTTTCTAAATATGTCAACACAGGCGGGTAGGTTATTGACATGTAACAGGATGTAAATGGCTCCAACGACGCGACATTTTCTGGCTTTTTCCTCCTCTGTCACTCTTCAAGCAAAACACCCACAAATGAGCTTCCTGATTCCACTCATTAAAGCTTGTAGTGTATTTAGCTGTAATTGCTTTCCCCCCGCCACACATTCCTCCTTCTTATGTATTTCAGAGGCTTAAGAAAGCAGCAGGAGAAGCAAACTCGATGCAGAGGATCAGTTCAGTGGCAGACGCAGTGTGTTTAGAGTGGAAGGACCACTGTCTTCAATTCAAAGATGGCTAAACATGGCAGCTTTTCAGAAGTCTAGTCGCAGAAAATAAGATAAACATGGTAGATAGCTGGCAAAGAATACAAGTGAGTAAAAGTGCAGTTTTTCCATTTGAATTTACGGGTTATGCCGGGTCAACACAAAGCTGAAAGTCACTGTTTGGCTTTTGTGAAAAATGTTAAATCTATAAAGCTACAATATGGGGTCTTTTCAGCAGAGCACACTGTGCTGAATGAGATGCCCTGGGGCAAATAAATCACTCGGCTGCTAAAGGCTGCTCCAAAATTAAATACATTTTTCCACTAAGTTTTCTGTAGAAGCCTCAAATCCAGAAATTATATGGAGCTAGCTGCTTCATTAACTTCTGTGACTCAGGGCGTGCTCTTACTTTGGATGTTTTGCACTTAACTTATTAAGATAACAAAACAAACAGCATTTACGCCAGAATTTATATGTACATCTGCCACAAAAGGAGTGCATCCGACCAATGCTGGCTCAAGATCCAGCTGCTTCTTCCTTTAAAGGTATCAGACCACTGTTGTGTATTTGCTAGATGACAATTTTATGTGTTTTGTGTGCAACCTTTAAGAGTCCTCATCTTGGAGCTGCTTGGAGAGTAAACAGGAACAAACAAAAAAGACAAGAGGCTTAGTCATACCAGCAGCTACAAACTCTCACTGAAACATACACACACACACACTGCAGGATTTCATGTTTTGATTCTTGTACTCACACACAGACAAAATATTCCTCTTTTCTACACAAGATGCTGATGTAAAGATACATGTAAAATGCAAGGAGACTCGTAGTTTAGGGTAAAAACATTGTCATAATGGGATCTCTCCACAAGCTTAAGACTTCAGCCAACACTGGCATCTGTTCTGTGGCTCTGTGAGACAGGGCAGAGGCACAGAGAGGAAAGTAAAAACACCAGATTATTTTCAACCCACCACAAATCTGTTATGCAGAGCGCTAAATAACAACATGTCAGAGGAAAGCTGCAGTTTGTCAGGGCGCTTTGAATCCCTTATTTGCATTTAGCGGGTATTTCATTCAGGTGCAGATCTCGTACTGAATTTTCTCACCGATGACTTTCAGTTCTCTTTTATCATCATTAGGGATTGAATATGTTTTGAGTTATTGCAGTATTTTCTTTCCTTTACTCTGATTTGGCTTAAAATAAGATATTGTTTTTGCTTTAACTCCTTTAAAATGCATTTTATGTAATTTATATAATAAATTATTCATTTATTATTTAGCTTTGCAAAATGGCCCCACTTTAAATGAGCTCAGTGAAATCTGTAGTGTATTTTTCCCACAGAGCATGCTAAAATGATCCCAGACACACATGTTTAGAAGCCGGTTGACAACCAATGGTTGCCAGGCGGTGGTTTGCAGACAAGCTGCATCGTCCGTGCAAACCAAGGGCAACCAAAGCAATCAGAAACAGGTTTTTGATGTTGCACCCTGTCTTTGCCATCGATTTCACTCAGTGAATGCCAGCAACCTTAAGCAACAACTTACTAACCAGTACAGGATTACCTTAGTAACTGGAGGTTTTAGGGGGTCACTGACTGATCACTAGAACTATGTGACTGAGGCCTTAGCCCTTGTTCTTGCCCTCATGAATGGCACCACACCACACTAGCCACACCTCTCAATTTTCTCACGTTTGCTGTTGCGGCTGGAGCAATTTTCAAACTGGACGAACTTGAGGTAAGACTGTGTGAATAAGTCCGTCACTTCCAGTTGGCACAGAACTCATAGATGGAGTCTCTGCAATCGTGTAGAAGATTGCAAATTGACAAAAAGTGCATTAACGGCGAATATAACTGACTGTGTGATGACATCCACTAATGTGGCAGGCAAGAAAGAGCTATTAGGTTAAGGTTTTGTCATAGACTTTATTAGAAGACACAGTTTTGGGGTCTTGTTTCTTAAACCTGCAGTCTTTCTAATAGCCAACATTGGGCGACTCCCTTGGTTGCAAAAAGAAGCAACGTGATTCATGAGGGAAAACGACCTCATTACACAATTTCCCAATAAGCTTAAGGTCTGAATTTCAAGTCTTATTTAATAACTAAATATTCAGTTTGTGATTTCTGGTCACATTTAGAGTAAAGTTAACTAACATAGGGCAGAGCTATCTCAGGAGTCACAAGCCTTGATTCATGTTTCAAAAAAGCAAGATGGAAACTGCTAACGTGTCCAAATCAAGGTGCCAAAACACGATGCCACAGACCATCTCTTATATTCAGCTTATGGATTTAAAGTGGATGTATTTTTTCTTGCAAAAATACATGAGTTAATGTTTTACTTTGTTGTAGGTAAGATTGTGTCACATTTAGGATGAACTCTGTGTGCTTTGGTGCATGCACGTGCATTTCCACCCCCACTCAAATGGAAAGGCCACCTGTGTCGTCCCACGCCGTCCCTGACGGCTGCAGCTCCTGATTTTCCTGTTTCCTCTAAGAGGTGGATTTGGAAAAAATCCTGCAGAAACAAAACAGGGACTCCCAGGCAGATAATGTGGCAGCCAGCACAGGTTTCTATTAGAGCGCATTACTTTTGTTTGATAGAGTTGGCCTTGATTTCAAGTGAAACCAGCTGCAGTGGTTTTCTCTGAAGATCACATCTGAGACGTTTTATATACTAAAAATAATAACAGGCATAATTAGGCGCTGCTTAGATGCTTGTTTGTGTATAAGCACTTCCTAAGTCAGTCAGCTGTGTATTTGAAATCTCTGAAATGGGGCATTAGTGCTCCTAAGGTCTGAATTAAAAACAAAGCTAAATCCACCACAGCAGAGTCTTCATTCAGTTTTACTTTCTCATTGTAGATGGGATCTATTCACAGTCATATATGGGAGTTTTTATATAGAGAGAGAGGTTGCTTTTGAGGTTAAGGTTTTCCCACAATCAAATTCTGTGTTGCGACTGTATTGAGGGCAGTTTGTGGCTTTGACTCATTGTTTGACAATTACTGATCCACAAAAACAATGACAGATCAGTTTTACGCTCAGCCAAATGGAAGTGACAGTCTTTGGACACCAGCAAGCCATGTAATTAGTATCACTGCCAGTCATTTAACATTGTCTTACGGCTAAATTAATGGCACATAAAGATGTCGAGATTTCCATCCCTCCTTAAGTGTCTTTTTTTATTCGCTTTAACAGTGTCCCCAATAAAAATCGAATGCCCTCAACTGGCATACACTTTTATTCCCAGTCAGAATTTTGGGATTTTCTTGTCATTTCCTTGATCTGACAAGTTGTCTAGACTCAGCCTCAGTATCATTCTTGTGGAGTAGAAAAAGGGTGACTGTTGTCTGCTTTGCTCTTCTCTGTTACCAATTATATATAGCCCCTTTTTTAATCTGTAAAAAGGACCAAATGTGGTACTTAAATGCACTTTAGAGTGTACTTGAAAGCACCAAACTGATTTCTGCTACATTATTAGTAATCAGTTGTTGATTAAAAAGGGGATTAAACACACATCCTGATACAGAGAGTCAAAGTTCAGCTGATTCAGGACAGGAACAGGGGATGCCCTCATTACTGATGACTAAGATCATTGTTTCCAGGATGAGTCTTTGTTTTCCTTCCAGTGAAATCCCCTGTGGGTAATAAACATGACCAGGTGTTTTTCATATATAAAAACAATGGATGGTGAAGTGTGGTGACAAAACTACTGTGGCATTTTCTCCACTGAGCCAATTGTCTCCTTAACACTAACATCTCCACCACTGCAAACCTAACCTGTCAAACTTGCCAGGTGGGGATAAAATAAAAGCTGCTATATGAGACGATATGAACCTTCAACTTGACAATGTTATTAAGGAACTAATAATGTGTTGCTAAGTGCGCATATTTCAGCTCTGTGTGAGTCTGCCCGTTTCCCTGCTCTCCTCTAATATCTGCACACATGAATGCTATAAAATCTCTGAACAATAATGGGGTTCACAGTTGGTATAGGCATGATTTATTTATTTTATTTTTTTTAATATTTCAGCAGTCACTAAGTTTTTTTTATTTAAAAAAGCATAATTTTATGTGAGGATTTTTGGGAGATAAACATTTTATGTTATTGCTATAAATTGCCCCACATTTTTCCCTGAAGTCTCGCAGGGTGTATGTCGCGGTAATGCACCTGGAAGCTGGATTCTGACCTCCATTAAACAAAATAAAAAGAATGTTAACTATGTGATCAGTTTCCTATAGTGCAGTTCACTCTTATTTTGAAAACAGGGCCTTCTCCTAAGGCTGATTTAAAGGCTAGGCTGCACTTCAGCTGCTTCCCCACAGAGGATTTTATCGCACAGTCCAACATCACGGTCTTGGACTCCAGCTGGTTGTGGTAGCTCATTTGCTGCGAGCTGATGGGCTAGTCGAAGGTTGGCACATCGAGCTCACTTAGAGGAACTCGGATCAGAAACTCACTGAAGAAGCAGCTGATTTTACTCACACTTACTCAACTGTCAGGGAAATTTTTTTTAAAATAGTCATTAAGTTATCAAAAAAGTTGAAATGTCCAGTTTACCATTTATATTTGCTTTCCTTTCTTAATTTTCAGACTTGTTCAGACTTTCTTTTAAATATAATGAGAAATCAAGTGAAACGCTCACACAGTCGACTCTCGTTTAGCACCCCTCCCCCTGCTTTACCAGCTGAGGTCTGGTCCACATTTGTGTTGCCACCACAATTGCCGGCCTTACACAAAAGTGTGTGTGCAGATTCCCCACTGTTCTCACGTGAGGCGAGCGTGTTTGTTCATGTAGCAGCTTCTTAAAACACTCCCACTGAGGTGGCACTTTTTTCTGTACGCACAGACAGCTCTCTTCACATTTTACACACACACACACACACACACACACACACACACACACACACACACACACACACACACACCAAATTTAAAGCGCAGTGATATAAAATGCAGCAATACCTTGAAGATAGCAGGAAAGAGGCCTCAGCTGTCTTCAGTCCAGAGGAATGCTTTCAATCTGGAAAACGCTCAAGACTTTCAAATGACAGTTGGCACCAGTGGCGTCCTACATACGACTGTATGTGCAGGGATTTATTATGCCTGTAAAGCCTGCATTCTTGTGTGACTGGATATGTGCGTCTGCCAGCATTTTGCAAGGGCAAGATAACGGACAGGAGAAGTGAAGGGGAATCGTGGCTTTTGAGGTAACTAGTGGCGAATTAATAATCACTGGTAATCAAATTGTCTTTGAAATCACAACTGGCAAACGGGTCTCCTCTTTTAACTCCTAAAGATGACAACTTGAGACACATGAATAGTGAATATAAAGCGGATTACTTCATATTTTTAGGACTATATGAGGGAGGGGAACAGGGGACAGACACGAGCTTTGGACAGGGAGTAACTTCACAATGTATAATAATAATTTTTTTTATTCCAGTTTCACGTAGTTGTATTTGCTTACTTTGTGGAGCATACTTAAAATGTTTCAGATTACTTTCAAATTTACAAACCTGGTTACGTATAATCCATATAGAGCTAAGCTGCAGCATTTCAATTACTATAAAAACAGCAAAGTCCCTGCGAGGCCTCTTTCTAGGCAATGCTTACATATCCATGTTTGTGAGGAGTCAGAATCAGCCATACAAAGTACAGATTGTTGTATATTTTTGATGTAAAAACACACACACACACACACACACACACACCCACACACACACACACCCCCACACCCCTCTGGTCAAAACTGACGGAGAGTTTTGACATCAAGTAAAACCTATGCATTGTTTTACTGTTTTTCATTGAGATGGTTCTTGGGTGGTAGGAACCTCCCATGTAGGACTTCTTCCAGACATCTTCTGGAGGTGAAACAAGCATCTGCTGAGGTACAGGGACCTCTGGGTAGCCCTGAAATATTCTCGTTTTTCAGATGTTGGTAGGTTAAGCTTCACTTTTCAAATCAAAATCTTCATCATTCTTTTATATTGTTTATGGTTTGTATGCTGGCCGTCACACAGACTGCACATCTCTCACACACAAAACAACGAAACAAACAAGACAGCGAGATCCAGTGGTGTAAGCCAGTCACTATGTTTTAATCAATCCATCTAAGTCCATCTTATTAAAGTTTTTTAAATAATCTTAGTGGCTCTTTCCCACAGTCCAAAGGAATGTAAAACCAAGCTTGGATATTTTGAATGGGTATAATTGTCTTGCATTTTTCAGTACTACTTCTTCTATTGGTCTGGTCACTCAAGCAGAGTTAATAAAATGCATTGGAGATGCTTCAGCTTTATCTTTGGGTGCATTAGCTTGTACTTTTTCCTCATGAGTTTGTGCTACAAGCAGTGAAAAACTCACATTGGTACTGTATTGGAAATCTTTGGCAGTTGACTTTTCTAAACCCAGGAGCGACTGCTGTATAAACCCTCTGTGCCTCTTGCATACTTTATGAACAATCCAATGAATCTTTAAGCTGCACAGAGTGGGTAAAAGGCCCCAAGGAGCAGATT
Source organism: Rhamphochromis longiceps (assembly GCF_057381845.1). Classification (NCBI taxonomy): domain Eukaryota; kingdom Metazoa; phylum Chordata; class Actinopteri; order Cichliformes; family Cichlidae; genus Rhamphochromis; species Rhamphochromis longiceps. Next base: position 28,193,668 of record NC_140565.1, on the reverse strand, counting down.
TTTGTGTCTTTTCTTTTAAATATTAAACAGTAGTAAATAGTTGCCTGCTGTAGGTCTCCAGGGAAATGGGGAGGTGAAGCATTATGGATAATCCTGCTACCAAAGCAGCAAATGTAGCCTGCAGTGAGGGGTGAACGGTGAATGACTGTCAAATCAAAGGCCATGGGAACAAAAATGATCTGATCTGTGTTGCTAATTTTATAGGGTTAGTTATTTTTCTCATAGTTGTAATTTTCCTGTTCTCAGCTTCTACTTTACTTCTGGTTTGCCACTGGTGTTCTCATGGCTCTTTATTATTTTTTGCATTTTGTGGCACTGAAATGTGGGGAATCCCAAGGGAAATCCTGACCATCTACTGCACTGTTTTTCAAAAGAAATTAGGATTTTTTTTTTTTTAAATTAACAAATACCTTAACAGTAAAGCTGTCATATCCACACATTCATCCATCCATTTCTTTAACCACTAACCCAAGAGTCTCTGGAAGGAGTGGATGGGTGTAGTGCGAGCCCAGGTACATCTTGGACAGATTGCTATCTGTGTTGAATACCCAGTGGATACAAGTGGAATATGCAAACTCCACATAGATAGGGCCCAAGAACCCAGGGCGGCTGAAATTGCTTCCCTCCTGATTGTTCTACAATCAGCTTTAAGGGGTGTTACTGCAAACTGGAAGCATTTAAGAAGCAACACAGCAACTCTGATCACAGTTACCGGGCGGGGTTACCGAATGCTGAAGTCCCCAATGATTTGCTGACTCAAATGCTGCAAAGTTCCAGGCTTGTTCTGGCATTAACACCAGCACAACAATTATGTGCTGGGAGCTTCATGGCATGGATTTCCATGGCCAAGCAGCACCCGTAGGTGTATTGTGTAGGTGGCCCAGTACTTTTGTCCATACAATGTAGTTTTGTCCAGAAGAGTGTATTAGTATTTCCCATCAATATTGTACTCATAGTCTTTATTTATGAAGTCCCTTGTTGTCACCATCTTGAGCAAGGGGTGGATCTGACTGCAAAACCCAAAGGGCGATATACATTTGAAGTAGAAAGTCAGAAAACTGAGTCCCCACTTGGAATTGTCAGCTAGAAACCCTGTTCAACTTGGAATGACCACTTGGGAAGTCAGAGCTGTGACATCTGTACTGTTTTACCTGTCTCTTTGTCATTCACACACTGTATTCTGTGACTTTCATTTCTCTTCTCTCCAGAGCATATCTCAACCTCTCCAGGCTCTCTTCCACCTGCTCCCTACTCTCACTACAGTTCACAATGACTCCTGCCTGACCTCATCTGTCAACCTTTCCTTCACCACTGTAAATGAAGAAGGGCTAAGAGCAGACCCCTGATGTAACACCCTACCTTGAACCCATCAGCCACTCCACATCTCACCACTTTCTTGTTTCTTTCTTCACATTCCTCTCTGCCACTCGTGACTTTCACCTTGGCCTATCATGCTTTCCCTACATCCACAAAGACACACAACTCCTTCTGACTTTCCCTATACTTCTGTTAACACTCTCAAAGCAAACACTGGATATGTAGTGCTCTTTCTCGGCATAAAGCAATACTGACACTCACTGATTGTGCCTTCTCTCTGTTTAACATTGCTCCAACAGCTCTTTCCCATGTCTTCATTCTTTGTAGCATCATCACTCATGTAGTTACCACAGCTCTGCACATAAACCTCATTCTTCTAAGTCAGTACCAGTACATTTTCCTGGACATGTCCAGATCTCCACAGGTGTGTCATCTGGTACAACCACATTTCCACCTACCATTTGTACCTGTAATTAGAGATAGTAATAGGTTTCAGACATTAATTATATAGGAAAATATAAGAACAGTCCACTATTTTTTGCAGTGGTGTGAAAAAAATGCTTGCCTGTTTCCTGATTTCCTATTTTGTTTTATGTTTGCACCAACAACTGCAATCAAGCATTTGCAAGACTGTCAATGAGTCTCTCACAGCGCTATGGTGGAATTTTGGCCCACTCATCTGTGCAGAATTGTTGTAATTTGGCCACACTGGACGGTTTTTAAGCATAAACCTTTTTAATGTCACGTCACAGTATGTCAATGGGATTCAGGTCAGGACTTTCACTAGGCAACTCCGAAGTCTTAATTTTGATTTTTCTTAAGCCATTCAGAAGTGGACCTGCTGATGTGTTTTGGATCATTGACCTGCTGCAGAACCCAAGTCTGCTTCAGCTTGAGGTCACGGACGGATGGCTGGACATTCTCCTTCAGAATGTTTTGGACTGCAGAATTCATCGTTTCATTTACCACAGCAAGTCTTCCAGTTTCTTTTTGCTCAGCAGTGGTTTTCCTCTTGTAACTCTGCCACGCAGGCCAGTTTTGCCCAATCTCTTTCTTATGGTGAAGTCATGAACACTGACCTTAACTGAGGCAAGTGAGGCCTGCAGTTCTTTGGATGATGTTCTGGCTTCTTCTGTGACCTCCTAGATGAGTCGTCGATGCACTCTTGGAGTAGAGTTGGTCCCATTCCTGGGATAGTTCATCACTGTTGCAGGTTTTCCCCATATGTGGTTCACTGGAATCCCAAAGCCTTAGAAATGCCTTTGTAACCTTTTCCAGATCGATAGATGCCAGTGACTGTGTTTCTTTGGATAATAGTTGCTTTTTGAGATCTCTTAGCTTGTCAGACACTTTTTCACACCACTGTATATGTTAAACATTTGAAATTTGTAAGGCGGAGATCAGTGATGATGTGACTCCTTAAGAGGTAGATCATCAATGTAAAAATGACTAATAAAAACTGTACTGAGTGTACTTCAGAAAATAGGCCTCTTGTTTTCCAGCTCATTTTCAGTTTTTTCAGCTTTGAGAAGCAAAATTTCTTTTTATCAGCATAAACATTAGATTATCACAGTATAAACATAGATTATGTGAACAGGTGGTGCAAAATACCCGTCCCAGAATGAAGATAACAGTATCTGATGATATCACTCTTTTCTAATGTAGATAAATAGCCTGCAGCTACAATAGCAGACACAGACTATACCCCATCTTTCCCTTTGCACATACACACAACAGGATGTGGACAGTGACACATACACTGAGGTATTAGCTTCTAGTCACTGGTGTGGGAGATAAGAAGGGATATAAGAGATTAATGACTCTGTTATTGTTAAAGTAGTGGAAAGTCTGGGTCACACCAGAAACAATCACTCTACTGTAGGGATTTACCATCTGTATCACTGACTCAACTAAAGTCTGCCTTCAAATTGAATTAATTACGTTTTACATCTCTTTCCACTTGAAGAGCATTAGATGATCAAAGTCACATTTTTTATAACCCACTCAAGGCTGTTTTGAAAGTGCAAACTGGATTTTCACTCAATACATCAATGAGATGCAGTCAAATTAACCATAATCAGAAACCTACTGAACAATTGTTTCACTGAAGCACCACTCAGAGGAAATAAAAACTTTCCAGGTGAGCAGACAGAAACAGAAAGTTTAAGTGGTGACTGTAAGCAAGCAACCTTTACACCACTCAACTTGTGCTTTGGTGTTACTCTAGACCGGACAGGAACATTTTAAATAAAGGAAGAAAAAAATGAAAGCCAGAAGTCATTGATTGTACTTTTTTTTTTTTTTTTTTTTTTTTATGAGCCCGTGTGGATTGCTATTCACTAAGTGAGCCCATGTGTGTTCCATGTCAAACATCGGCAGCCACAGGCACGTCGTTTGATCAGCGCGGAAACAAAGCGTCGGGGGTTCCTGTGGAAAGAGGCGTGCTAGTTAAGCTTCAGACCTGGCAACACGGGGGCCCCTCTTATTGCAAGCTGACAGATGATCCCAAAACTGAAAACTGAGGTTTGGTTGAAATGAATTTGCCAAAAAATAGAAATACCTGCCAGCACAGAGGCGTACGTCCCCCTCGTCCCTTGAGAAAACACACACTGAATCCAAATCATTGCAACTCAGAGGTTTCATGGAAATACATTTACATAACTCCTGGCAAACTCATAATGTCTGGCAAAACAGTGGAGTGGATTGATTATGATCCTTTGGAAAATATACACCCTGTCCCAAATCCCAAACCTGGGATTCGGTGCAGACAACTCAGTCCAAGGTGGGGCCTCTATGGAAAAGGGCTCAATATGAAAACAGAAAGGTGGAGGACACAACTGATGGCCAAGAGGTTTATCCCTGTTTCAAACCCTCTTGAGAACTTCAGCACTCCAGTCTCACCTTCATGTGATGGATTGATGATTGATAATAACCTGAAGGATTTAAAAATTTAATATACTCACACACACAAAGATTGCCAAGATGTAGTATTTAGGAAACATGGAAAAATAAAACTACTTCTTGCACATCCCATAAAAAACCTTTGTTCTTTAGTTTCTACTCTTGAAGCAGTGTTCAGTTTAAGACGCACAGTGTCTGATGCCAAATAAAGATACAACAGAATGAATCAGAGTTTGAAAGTAGCTGAAAGGGTTTGTTGGCTTGAATTTGGTGCCTAAACTTTCCTTCTAGTGCTGTACTGTATATTTCAAATTAAAACGATGACACTGACACAAGTCATTTATATCTGGAGAAAACATTTTTGCAGCTTGGCCACCTGTGCAAAAAACAAAAAATACGACTGGGTCTGCAGAGCATTCCAGACTGGTCAAAGACATATTTTATCACCACTAAAAAAAGAACGGATGATTGTCCTCTCCTCCAGGGTCTTTCTTATAAAACCACTTGAAATTAGGAGTCAACCCCACTTTGAAAACATTTTTATTAAGAAAACATTTTCTGTGTCTGTGTGTGTTATTTGTGCTCTTTGTTACTCTTACAGCGCAATATATATATATAGATGTTGATTCCTGCAGTAACTGCTGTTATTCAGCCAGTCAGTCATCATACAGCTGCTACGGGGCTAGAAAAAATTAGTATCGTCTGGTCAGCATTTTTGTTTATTATGGCCATTTTTTTTTTTAAACAATTTGACAAGATCATGCACAAAAGCACTCATCTGAGACATGCTATTTTATAAACAAGGATTCAAGCCTGCAATCTTGAGCTTACTAGCTGACTTCTCATTGTCTCACCCAAGCTGGCAACATATTATTATTTCTAACTTCTGACCCTAATGCAGCAGGCTGGATTTCACCCTTTTCAAAGTGTATTTAATTCAGGGAAAATCTCCCAGTTGGAAATATTAATTTCACGCCCTGATTCCAAAAAGAGTGCTCAAGAGTGTATTCTTCATATTACAAAGGTCATAAAGTACATCTGCTTTTAAGTAATGCCAAAGTTTATGTCCACACCATTCAAAGGCATCATGTTTTATCATGTTAAACTTAAACCCTCAGACATTTACTATAAACATATAAACTAAAAGATTCTTTATAAACATTCTTGACTCCTTGAATCTAATTAGATGGATTAAACTAGACTATTAAACCCAAGAATGACGTTCACTGACTCATTCATTCTTATTTCCATGTCCTGCCTGTATGAGTGTGTGTATGTGCATGTGATGGAAATTCAGAGAGGCAGTTTATTTTGTGGTCATCGAGGAAAGAACAGGCTACTTATGACTTGAGAATGATGCTGCTGCAGAGCTTTGCAGACTTACGTCGCCACATTTTGGCTGTCTGCTTCCGAAATGTGTAGAGAGAACTCATCTTGTACAAAAACGTCTCTGTAGTGGAGTGAAAATTGGGGCAAAAACCATTTGTAATTGTCCACTGCTCGACCTTTTCATCGTTTCTTCCTTGAACTTTGCTTTTAAGGCTTCTTCCTTTTAGTGGTCAGTGCTGTTTAATTTGTTCCCTTTGTTCCCTTCCCTTGTCCAAGCCAACTTTTCAACCAATCATAATTTGGCCTGTGGATTACGCACATGTCCTATTTGAGACATTACTCAAAATTTGGAAAAATAAGGGATTTAATAGACTCTTTTAAAAAATAGTATTTTAATCAAGTGGATATTCTTTAACTTCAGTTATAATTCTAGTGGAAAGCAGAACACATCTGAACAAACTAAACCTCAAATCGTGCATTTAAAAGAAGTGAAGGAAACGGATGTGCTGAAAAGTAAAAAGAGTGAGCACAATGATTATTTTATCTCTGTCTTGAGATAACGAGATCATTAGAGGCCAAAATTGCAGTTTTTTTAAAATTTAAAATGCGATGAATTTACCCCGTAACCACTGTGTTGATAAATTAAGGTTTGTTCGGGGAAAGCCAAGCAAAAGTAAGATGAGAGACCAAGCAAACAATGATGTGTGTGTTTTCTGTTGACTCTGAGTTTGTGTGTAGCTTTGTGTTCGTATCAATAGGTCTAAATAAAATATCCAAATCACCTCAGGGGTAAAATCCTTTTAGCAAAACACTCTTTAAAGCAAACGTACTCCTCACAATGGAAAACTGCAGAACTAAATCAGAGCTTTAAAAAATACCCTTCATCACAAATGAGGAACATTTCCAGAAGCATTTCCTATAATGAAGGCTTTTTTTCATGTTTGACTCAGAATGAAAGTATAGCAACTAGAATCATGCTGTGAAGACCAACTTTGGCAGTAGTTTAACTGAGTTTTATCTCTTTTAGCTGATACATGGGGGATTCCAGGTCACGCTGTACATTCCAGCTTCTCTGACCTGCCAGGGAGCTGATGGTGGTGGGAGTGAGAGCATTTCTCTGTAGTGAATAGTTTCATAATTCAGGATGTGCACTGCATGGTCAAGTGTCAATATTGCCAACTTATTTCATAAGTATTTTCTGCTCAAAAATTCCCTTAGAAATGTCAGTATTTAAAAAAGTAGATAGAAAAAGTTCCAGCCATAGACTGGAAACTTACATAGGACACAACTGTCCTTACAACAAGTGTTGACTGGGAAAATTTACCAAGCATTTGTGAGCAGTTTTTCATTTACATTTAATACCAGTGTGGCTAAAAGAAATGTAAGTTGTAGCTTCTGTCATTACGGTATTTAGGAGCACAGGGTGATAGCATTATGCTTTGAATCAAAAACCCAAAGATGGTTGGTTTGCTATAATCAAGGAGAAAAAAAGTTGCCAGTTCTCGCATTCTAAAACTTGGAACAGTCAAATGCTGAATGTATTGGCAATGACTTAAATTGCTTTACATATATCAAGTTGCTAATTTTCACTGAGTCAGTTCTTGTGCTGTATGCCATTATATTCTCATGGCTAGATGATGTCTATAAACACTGGTGTTTACATATCCCAATGAAACCTCGAAAAACATTATAGGTTTTGTGTGCAGCCTTTGGGGAACCACTTTTTAAACCCTTGGCGACTTTATTGCAGGACATCATGAATAATGCATCAGTTTATCAGTTGTCTGGCACCACTACTCCTGCATGTTCTGTTGTGTTACTTTTTTCATTCCAACAAATATTTAAACATATAACTATTCTGTTTTTGGAAGGTCAAGTTATTGGTTACTTGACACGTAAGTTATAGCTATTACTAGAAGATGCTTTCTTTACCCCCCCTCCCAAAAAAATCCCTTTATGGTGCTCTGTTTGCAGTATATTGTAATAAAGCACCCTGCTGGTAGACAAGCAGAGGATGTTGGCTTTAGTGATAGCTGTAGTTGTACTGAGTGATAGCAACTTTAGATAAGAGCAACAAGAGAAGCTCAAGAAATACCAAGGGATGAGAGAGGAGTTCAAGAAGGTGTGGAGGGTGAAGGCAATAGTGGTTCCCATAGTAATCAGAGCACTCAGGGCAGTGACCCCCAAACTTGGGGAGTGGCTCCAGCAGATCCAACATCAGAGATTCCTGTTCAGAAGAGGAACAACAAAGGTACTGTGCAGGACCGTCAAGCTTCCGTGCATTTGGTAGACAATCCGAGGTTTAAAGATAGAGGAAGATACAGTGGGAATTTTAAAAAATGACAAAATCCAAAAAATTATTTTGGATTTTTGAACGTTATACTCTTCCACCATCCTGCCGATCAACAGCACCAGTGGCCATCCTGGTTTATGATGTAGAAATCTTATTGGTGATTCGCACATTTGCAAAGATTTTACACAAGATACACTTTCTGGCTCAGAACTCTTCATTTATCCAGGCTTAGAGACTAAATGTGAAGTATTCTGGCTTGTGGCAGAAAACTCAGTATTTTCTAACAAAGTTCTTGGTATTCAAAACAGTAACTCGAGATTATTGTAAAGCATCTGTCATGTCTACCTAAATTTATGGGTTTTAACATGTCTCAACATTGTGTGTGTCACATTTCTATCCAGTTGGTCAATGCGTGGCCTTTCACTTACTTAGTCTGTTGGCCATCACTGTTCAACACTGATGAATTGTGTTGATATCTAAGACTTGCATTAAGAAGCAAGAATTTGTTTAGTTTTCTTGCAATTAGGAATCCACCTTTATTTATCTGTCAGAGCTGAGAGCAGACAGTCCACTGAAAACTGAGTTTCATCATGCTTTTACCTCACTGCCTTTTACAATAACATACCCCCATATGTGTTCAGGCAGATCCTTGAAGACGGATTAGGGGATAATGGAGTGCAATATAGTGTTGACAGTAAGTTGAACGGTGGTCAAGGATTGTGGATTTATTCTACACAAAGAGAACAAAGAAGAAATCATTCAAGGAGGCTAAAAGAAGAGGAGGACTCTTTTGTTTATCATTACTGCAAGTGTCATCACTGGTTGAGCAATTGTGTTTGTGGAGTTTTTTGTACATACGTAGACACTTTAGCAAGCTCATGTAGGGCAAACCCTTCAAGCGTGATCACTGTCCAGCCTGCGTATAACCATTTCTTTCAGCAAACTTGTTTTCATTTATGTCTCACCATCGTAGTCATAGAATTTGGTTTCAATTAAAAAGAGCCCACAAAAATTCAGAAGATTACCAGGGAAGTCCCGTCAGACCTGCAACAGTCTGAATGATGGTGCTGATTAATCAAAGAATTGACCAATAAAGAATTGTTTGCAGCCACCCTGGGTTAGCAAGGACAGTCATTTGGGCTCTTGCCAATTTTGTTAGCATGACTGTAGAATCGTTTCCCAGCAATGAAAGCTAACCGCAGACTTAGATCTGGAGATAATATGTGGGTCAGACTTTAAAGATGACCTCAGATTCTGCGGTGCTGTTGTTCATTAGTCATCTCTGCCTTTAAAAGAGATCTTTTATGCCTCACGAGTTGTGTCAGTGTTTGATTAAATTAAATCAGGAACAAAACTGACAATACCTGTGCAGTTACACAAATGCAGGGAAGGCCTGTAGTTTATATCTTTCCAGTCAAATATCCAGAATTGACGTCATCTCAGTGTTGCGTGAGGCACAGGGTGTGGATTGGCAATATTGTGGATTGACTGAGTTAAAGCAGCTCCTTACATCACAAAGGAAAGATCTCGGAAATATGCCATGGCCCCGATGAGTGCCCAGGGATGAAGTAGTTGGTTCATCCAGATGCTTTCCAATGCCTTGTCTAAGTCAGTTCCAAATATTTTCTGATCTGAAACACTTTGCTAGACAACAACCACAGCAGTTTAGTGCCTTCATTGTCATAATTTCTTCACTTTCTTTTTTACACCTTGCACTCATGGCCCTATAGATGTGTCACAGTCCAGAAACCTGAAAGCTCCTTGGTTTGTGGCCATAATTCAAAGAATCCCATGTTTGCCTTTTTGTAAAGTGCAACGTGTCCATCTGTGTATGGATTTCTCTTCGGATGACATACAGAGATGTATGCCTTTGCCTGCTTTGCCTGGTAATGAAAAAGCAGACCAATGTGTTTTAATCCCAGGGTGTCAAATATCACTGCGTAGATGGGCGTTGGTTCCTCGATGCACTGGCTGTGCCAATTCTGGCTGCCAAGAGTTATTGTTCATTTATTAAGTGACAGAGTCAGCATCTGGGAGCTTAAAGACCTTCACCTTTCAGTACTCACTGATTAGTCTTGTTTGCTTTCACTTTTTACTTTTGCTTTTACTTGCTGTTTAGGGTTAGGCATAGTGGCTTTGATTAAAATAACCCCATTCACTCTACATTTTAAAACCTGAAACTTACCCAGTGTGTAAGTGCCATTCGATGTCATTCGATGTTCGTAACCTGGTGGATCATCGAATGGCCCTTTTGCTCATTTAGGGGACACCAGCGGGTTAGGGAGAATGCAAGTGTATGAAATGTCTCTGGGAATGGAAACAGGCTAACCAGAAAATTCGATTCATCATTTCAAGATGGATAAAACTATTAAAAAATGTGCTTTAAAAATAAAGCTATAAACATGCAAACCAAAAAGATGATTTGGTGTGGTAAATCTAAGCTCTGAGGACTTTTATTGAACTCTTTGTGTTTATTGTCAAAGGTTTGTTGTTAGCAGTTGGTAGCTTAGCAAAGTTAACGATTACCATAGTGTGTTACAAAAGTCCAGAAAAACCTGCTAATATATTTTCAGATACATATTTTCATTTAATTTATTGATTTCATGTTTTGGGCAAATGATGCCCCCAAAATGGGCCACAAACTCACAAAACAAATTTCCAGATACATTGGAACTTAGATCTCATCTGAAAGACAAGTTAGAGATTTTTAGCTTATTCAGTAACTTGTATTTGCTCCCAGCTTCATTTCACACATCACTGCGTGTGAAACCTTTGAATTTGGCCCAAACAGAGCAATACTTTCAGTAACATGAGAGAAAAAAGCGATTTAGTAAAGAGAGTAAGAATTATTGTTTTTCTCATATTCACCTCTCCATCTGGAAAAGTGACTTTTGATTCAAACTCAAAAACGCGATTGGCCCACGGCTGAGACATCAGTTGTCAGAGGTCTGACTGGAAACACTGGACTGAGCGATGGAGATTAGTTATGCTCTGAGGGGTTTGCTTCAGAGCTGCAACCCTGATGTGAAGAAGCTGGACTGTCCCAGTCAGATGTTAATACCAGACTTTTGGACAAGATAGCTTCCAGCGCTCCTCATTGCATGCTAGCCATGATGTAAAAGTTCCCCGAAGGCAATTCCTCACCTGGATCCACAAGCAGTGAACAAATGTCTGCGGCAGTCTGTCTTTTGTTTTATGAACAACTTCCAGATTGTGTGCACAAGGACATCTTTCCTCCCAAGACATGTCAGTATATAAAACGATTGATTCATTATGTTTCATTCAAGTGCTTTGATGGTAAGAAGACAAACTATTGTGAGGAAGGCATTTTGTAATCTAAAGTTTATTTCTTTTGCTGCATTGGATGTGGTTGTTGTTTTGAACTCTGCTTTTTCTTTAGTTTGGGGCGTGAGTACATGAACTTTTGCGTAAACTCTTTGATTGCAGTGTGTATATGTTCATAAGTAAGAGAAATCTCAGCAACCCCACCTTACTAATCACAGTGTTTACTGTGCAGAAATAAACTATAAGCAAACAGCGATCTTGAGATATTGTAGAACAAGTTTGATTTGTACATTATCTTGTAGAGAACATAATGTAAGCACAGGAAGCTGAGAAATATAAATGCAGGTAAATTTAAAGACTTTTCCACAAACTTCTTGACCCTATTTCTCACACCTGGAATCCAGGATGATGAAATCAGAATGGATCAGATCTGTTCAAGAGTAAGAAAAAGAAATAGAAGATATATGCTAACCTTTTTGGCAGACAGTAAGTGAGAAAAGCTAGCGAGTGTTTTGTCCTGTCCACAGGACAGGCTGGACCAGACAAGAAGCTGCAGGCCTCGCTCCATCTGTGTTTACCAGCCACGTTTCCCTGAGCATCACTGGAATAAATGGACACTGAAGCAGCTACAAGAGTCAGTACTTGTGCACATGCCTTCAAATGTTTGTCCTCCTGATGCCTTTACTATCATAAGTAATGAGCTTCTCTGTCTCAGCAGATGTGTTACTTCATGTCGGAGCCACAGTTTGAGTTGTCAAAAATTGTTAGTCTTGTGTCGTAAAACTAATGCTAAACAGCATTATTGGTTTATATAGCAGCATTAGTGCTAAGCTGTGGGATTTACATGTGTTGGTTTGATTAAAGGAGCTTTTTGCTAGCTAGGCAGCCAAAGCAAACAGCTGTACACACACTCTAAAGTTTTACATTTTCACTACTTTCTCAACTTCTGTCACAATGTGAACATGACCCAGACAAAAAGGTGTAACAGCTGCAACTTTAGTCTTTATTAAACTAGCAAGCACTTTGTAGGCCTACTTCTCTTGGTAGTAGTTAATTCAGTCCATAGCCTAAAAAGAGGTCAGTGGCAAAACCCACCCTGATGGCCATACCCTAGAAAATTCTCCTTTCTGAGTCTTAGAATTTACAAAATACACTCAGTGTTAATATAGTATGAAGTAGGAAATCTCCTTGCAACTACGTGTGTCATTCAAATGAATGCAGGCTTAAAACACTTACTTTTTAGCTTCTCTCTGCAAACTCTTCTATTGATAACTGTCCCTTAATGTGTGAAATTGGGAGAATATTTGGGGGTTCTGACATCACTTAACAAGCTTCACTGAAATATTTTCCTCTGATAATAAAGCTAAAACTTTACTCCTGTGACCCTAGTGTATTAGGTTAAGAATTACTGACACAGTACGCTTATGTTGTTATTAAATATCACAGGCCCTGTGACAGGCGACTTGTCCAGGGTGTGTTGCACTCCAACTCTTGCTAAATGGGTGCTTATTGTCAATGAAAAGTAATTAACTAGTAAATCAAGCTGAACATGGGTAAACCCACCAAATGACTTGTAAAAAGACAAAAAATAAACAACTTATAAAACTGTTATACCATTATTAGTAAAGATGATTTCCTAGGACCATGAAAGGTGGATGCTGGAATGTGCCTGATTGTTTTTGCTGCTCATGTGGGTTTGAGCTCACAGAAATCCATGTCTCCCTCTGCTTGTGAATCATCCCACACTTTAAGCTGAGAGCCTTCTAAAATTTTGCGTTTAACATATCAAATTACATCCAGATGTTATTCATTTCAGTGTTATTCTAGTGTCATGCTCTGTGTTCTCATACCTTATATATCAGACAAGTACATACAGAGAAGACGAAGAAGACACTGCTTATAACTTTAATATGACTTGTGCACAGAAAATGTCGTTTCACTGATGAGTTAGCTGTCTGGGCATCAAATGTGGAAAGTAGCTGGAAACAAAAACAAGGCTTAAATGCCCGGTGGTATCCACAATAAACAGAAGCACACACAAATGAATCACAGGGGTAAAATGTGAGTATGTTTTAACACCAAGATTCTCCTCCCCGAAATGAACTATTTTAACACCGTAATAAAATAAAATAGTTGATAGTATATTTATGATGGATATGATGTTGCTAACGACAGCATACAGTAAGAAACTACAAAGTTCCAGCCTGAAATCGAAACACCACCCGTGTTAAGCACGTCTCATTTTTCTGCCTGTTTTCCCCTCTGAGCTGCAGCTGCAGCCAAGCACAGAATGAATGAACAATATCTGGCTGCTGCTGCTACTGAATCCTCTCTGACTGACGTTCCATTACGTTCAGGCTACTTTTATTTATACTTCAAATTCCAAGCAAAATGCAAACACAGTATGACAATTTAACCTCATAATTGCCATGCACTCTGCAGCCTGATCTTCTCCAATCTGCATGCAGTCAGTGTGTTTGCAAGGAGACTGAAGTGTCGCACAAGGCCAGCTTACAGGTCAGACTTTTGGCATTTCACAGTGGAAGCACTTGAGTTTGGCACTTGTAGCCAGGAGAACCAGTGAGGATGATTACACCAGGAGGCAATAATTACCTCCGCATTGTAGCAGTAAATCTAAAGATAAATGTGATTTTAAATGTAACTTGACAATTCTGGCATCTCTTGCTGCTTGGCTCGCTCACCGGCAGGTTAAACACCTGTAAGTGCATTCCTACAAAGTAACAGGGGTGGAGAGGAAACCCTGAAGTGGAGCTACATGATGTAAGCAAATTTCTGTCCCTTGGTTTTTTGGGTAGATCAGGAGGAGTTTTAGCTGTTTATTAGCTATCTGACCACTCAGATTAAGTTATATGGTGTATATGAAGCTTAGTCTGGGTCCTGCCACTGGAGCGAAATAAGTGACAGAAAGTGGATAGATGGACATAAAATGTAAGCATGACAAGCAAGTGTTTATTTCATTTATTTATTTCAGAGACAAACTTCAGCTTTGTTCCTTATCCCAATCTTATAATAGTTTATGATAAGAAAACAAAGGTCTAAACTTGCATTAATAATATAATCTGGAGTTTATATTGCATTCAGGGGTTAAACAGTGTGTCTTTCAGAAAGGCTAAAAGTAACAGGACAGGAAATAGGCTTGGAGAGTTTTGCAGAAGTGGAAGTTATTTTGAGCCGCAGGCTAAGACGAGGCTTTAACAATGTAACAGATAGCTTTAAGAAGGCCTTAAGCAGTTATGACTATTTTATACACAATGCATATCTGTGCTTATTAAAGAGTTGGAGCTCGGTCAATTAATTGGGGGTCGGAAGCTTTGTTCGGCGCGATGTTCGGACAATCTATTGTGCAAGTGACTTGGAGCCATAGAAGGAATTGCAATACATGCTTACAAAACACTTATATATCAGATCATTTTATATTAAGGTTTTAGTAGAGGTTCTTGGCTAAAACATTTATTTAATAGAAGACATACACATAGTCTCAGTGAGCCTCTGTCCTGGTGAAAGGTCAGAAGTGCAACAGGTGAATTGAGAAAGAGCATTTGAGGACGAGACACAGACAGTAGGTGAAGAGGTGACACAAAGAGCATGTGAGGTCAACACATACACACACATTAGTTAGATTTATTTAGAGGAGAGATTAGTCATGTCTCGGCAAGAAAGAGGAACAATTCACTTTAAGACAAGAACGGAAAGTACCAGCCAGGAAAATAGAAGATGATCTTCTGGGGTAAAAGCCAGAAGATCATCTTGTATAAATCTATGTATAAAATGTATCTGTGACGCATGAAGGGGCGTCAGTAAATCAAACCCTGATGCTATAAAATATCTGTTCATGCTTTGATTAAGTCGAGGACTACTGGCTGTCTGCGTACAGAGTTGTCTTCCCACGCGTGTGTTCATTAAAATCATTGTTTGACCAAGACCTTCTGGACCAAGAGTGGTTTGTACTCTCCCTCCTCAATTTTGAACCTTAACAGTACCAGTGCCTTTTATAGTGTTTTTAACCCTAATGTACAGCCTATTTTTCTTTTTTATATGCTGCTTGATCCAGAGCCAAAACTTATTATTTTCTTGGCCAGTTCTAAATTATTAAATATATTTTTTTTTTGCCTTGTCTGTTGGCTAGGCAGGGTCTAAATTTATTTAAAACCCGTCTTTCTCTTTGAGAAAGCAGTTTGACCTTGTCCCTGTCAATCACTCTGAAACTGAATAGAGAGCCAGTTGCTTGTTTTCACTAGCAGGGCCCCTTTTGTTAATACAGCTTTCTGAATTTCAGCTTAAAGAACATCAGAAGCTTTTTTTTCTATGTTGACCTGAGACACGCACAAGCACATTCTGCCGCTCCACCGTCATCTCACCTCAGAAACCAAGTGCAACCTTTGAACCCTCAATACAAATAATTGTGATCAGGCTTCATAATGCAAGAAACTTCTGTTCCCAACCCCGTGAGCTGTGCAGACCATGTCAGCCATGTCAGAGAGAGATGGTGAAAAGCTGAAAAACGGGAGATGATGAATGCTGAATGTCTGAAAACGCAAAGAAGCCAGTTTATTTTGGTCTGATTTACACCCACTGGATGTGTTTTGCATTAAAGATGACTGAAAGGGTTTCTGCAAGTTTTTATTGATTTTCTTTCATTTAAAAAGAACATGGCATCACCAAAAGAAACATTGGTAAGACTTGCTTTTTCAGACCTTTTGAGACTGAGTAAAATACAAGAAGTTCTTTTTGTCCCTTCTCTGAAAAAGCAAACATTTGGGAGGTTGAACACTAATTTTTAAAAAGGTTATTTTGTGAGTGTTCTTCCTGTGACTGACATTAATTTATTTTTAAAAAAGCAGAAAAAGTCAAATGTCATGAATAAAGTCAAGTGAATTCCAGTAGAAAGCATCTTGCAGTTTGGTTTTGTACACTTTGCTTTCACAAGAATATGAAGACTTCAGACAGAAGAAACTGAAAAGTTGTTTAGGAGGAATTTAGCTGCAGAGTTTATTGGCAATCATCTGTGTAGGAGTAGAATTTGATGCAATGCTTGCAGATTATCTGCACACTGGGTAGCATTCAAAAAGGAGTAGTCTGAACTCTGAACCATTAGGAGAGATATTGAAAAAGCACCAGTCAAGAAGGATGACTCAAAGACCAGCATCCACAGCTCTGACGAGGTGCTTATCAAATACATGGTTAGCAGATGCAATGTTGATGCCAGAGGTCAAAGGAGAATCGCCAGACTGCTTTTAAACCTACAAAGAGAATAGCAACTCAACTACTACTACCATTGCAACCAAATTATGTAGAAGAGCATCTCTGAGCATGTTAAACATTAAAGCAGAGGGTCTACAGCAGCAAGAATGAGGAACTTCGACTACATGTTGCCAGAATTAGACAACTAGTCTTTTTCTGCTGCACTATTCAGATGGTAGGGTCAGAATTGGGCATTCACAACATGAAAGCATGGATCTATCCCACCTTGAATCAATGGTTGACATTGTTGGTGGTGTAATGATGCTGTGGATATTTTCTTGGCATTTCGGGTTACTTGGTACCAACTGTGCATGATTACAGATTACTTGAGGATTGTTACTAACTGTCTTCATTTCTTTATGACCACAATGAGCCCATATTCACCGTTCACTGTACTCAAATGGCCTCCACAGTCACCAGATCGCAACCTGGTCAAGCATCTGTGGGATGTGGCGGAGATTTACATCGTGGATGGTGTTGCCAAATTGTTGAATCTATACCATACCATTAAAGCACTTCTCAATGCAAAAGGTGGACCTTTAATTGTTCTGCATGTACAAAATGTGTGGGAAAGATTAATTAAGTCTCCAAATTGGCCAGTGTGATTGGAATCGTTTCGTGAAAACCTTTCAAGTTAAATTTGTTTTCTAAAAGAAAAAGCAGTTAAAAGAATCATCTTGGTGACAGTATGGATCACTTCAGAGAGATCTCACCTGCTCTCTGTGTTTTTCTCCTTATAGCATTTATCATCACTGTTCTCACTGCTTTTATCTGAAGGTTAGAGGAGGTAAGATAAGGACTATTGAAATTGCGAGCATGTTTTTGAGCCCATTCCACATTTGTTCAACATTTATCAGCTCTCGGGGCGTCCTCCTGCTTTATTCTACAACACTCTTTCTGTTATCAGATCTCTCTACATCGATTGAGGGCAGTTCAAATATCATCAAAGTAAAGGCAGATTTTTTTGACTGTTTCATATCACAATCCATTTAGACTCTTGGTGGTTTTGTCTTATTAAAAATCCCTGACTGTTTTTCAGCAGCACTGCAGTCTGTTTCAAACCACAGACAGTTAAGTCTGAACATGGAAATTCCCTTAAAAAAGGCTATTCTTTACAAACTGAAAGCCAGGCGCTGTTAGCAGATGTTTTCTTTTGGTGCTTTTTGATGTCATCTGGGGCAGCTCGGCCTGCTTTCTCAGAGCTGTTACCTAAAGAGGGATGACGATCTGGTATCTTACTGACTCATACCAGCAAGACCTCAGACTGGACCCCTTTTAAGCTGCCGCCACCCAGAGACTGAAATCCCTTTCTCTCTGTTACTGTTTTCTTTGCATAGAAACGGCGGTCTATTGCTCCTTGTCTTTGTGTTTCTAACATCACGAAGAATTCTCCCTTCACTCTGTTTACTTCAAAATACACAGACTACTATGGAGAGCTCTGAAAAATCTTAGGTGCTCGTGGGTGGAGAGGGGGCGTAATAAGTAATCTTGGCAGCACAGAAAGTTGGTCACTGTATTTTTCAGTCAGGATTTTGCCAGGAACAAACATTAATTTAAAAAAGAGCTTTTCTGACAAGTTTATAAATCGAATCTTCACCACTTTTGTTTCAGATGTCATTTGGAAATTTCTAGTTCGTGTACAAAGAGGGGCTTATTTGCACAGCATCAGTATCCACATGACCACCAGACTTTAATAGGCCATATAACTGTTTTCTTTTATGACTGTTCTCGTTGAAAACAGTATGTTCAAAGAACAAACAGGGATTACCTTGGACTGGGAAATACATTTTAGAGTAAATGTAATTTCAGCCCATATTACTGTCACTGGCAATAGATTGTTCTAGTGGAGAAGGTTGGACACGTACCCTATATTTGGTTAGATCTCTTTTAGGGCTATGGTTATGGATTCCCCTCATGAAACTTTGATAACAGTAACTCATTTATATCTGTTGTTTGAGATGTTTTCGGTTTAGTATTAGGTTAGGGAAAGTTTTTGTGGTTTGTTGTAGATGTACTTATGGATAGCCTGTTTCTTTACTGGATTTTAGGCTTTATAGTTTGCATGTTCTCCCTGTGTCTCTATGGGTTCTCTCTGGTTACTCCAGCTTCCTTTCAAAGTCCAAAGACTTTCATGATTCTGGTGATTCTGAATTGGCCATAGGTGTGAATTTAATTATGAATCTGTCTCTCTGTAGCCTTGTGATGCACAGGTGACCTGTTCAGGGTGTACCTTGCCTCTTGCCCTTTTACAGCTGGACAACTGCAACTTCACATCCAAGACAGCTTTTTATTTTAATGGAATAAATCCTCATTAACAAATTATCTAGTATAACAGATCGCATAAAGAAGGAAAGATATGGGTAAAAAGACACTCAGCATCTCATGAAAGCGCTGGTCAGTCAGTATGATGTCAGTTATGTGAATAAAGCTTATCATAGTTTCTGCCTCACTAATAGCATCACTCACAGTCCATGATGGCTCTTATCTGTCTGAGCCGTCAGAAGCAAGGTCTGAACACATCCTTATCTGTCCTCCCCTCGACCACATTGGCTCCTGCAGACAGACCGGCGGGGGTTTGCGTGCGTTTGTTTAAAGCAGATTCCATTTTGCTCCCGTATGAAGTGCTCTTCAGTCCAGACACTGGGTCTGATGAGTCACCAGAGGTGTTATCACAAGCAGAAATGATTAACCTATTATCACAAAATTCCTTTGCAGTGTGTGCCACATTGTCTGCTATTTCTGCTATTCTGACTTTATTTTTATATCATAAGACGCCCAAAAATGTGGATTTTAGCAATCTCAGGATCTGATGAGTTTACTGTTTTTGACGGTGAGTTAGATATTGTAGTTTAAGCACACTTTGATGGGTAGCAGTCAGCCTGTGAGCTGTGAAATAGTGCAATTTTGTCAAAGCAGCTGGCATGTCAGGTGTCCTTTAGTGTCAGTGGTGAGATGCACCTGGTCATGCCAATGGAGAGATGAGACATATACTGGTTCTTGGAGTCAATGGAAACCCTTAAGTGCTGATTTTCAAAGTGTAGGAATAATGTTTACCCCTTTTCATGAACCTAGTCAAGAAGCTCTGATGCCTAAAACTGACTAAATAGCGAGTGAAAACAGAAGCAAAGTTCACAAAAAATCTCTAAATTGAGAAATGTGCTAAATGTTGTTATTTTTTGGATTTAATTTCTAGTTGATGCCCTAGACAGTGAATGCACTGGCAGATCAGGGGTGGACTGAAAGTAAAAAAAACAAAACAAAACCTTTGTATCAAGAAGGCAGCTCCAAATATGAGGACTTCAATCAGAATCAGAATCAGAATCAGAATACTTTATTGATCCCTGGGGGAAATTATTTTTTGTTACAGTGCTCCATTTTAAACCAACATTAAGACAAGACAGACAATACGCTAACTAAGAATAGTACAATATATACATATATATACATACATACATACATACATAAGTCACTTATAAATAAATATTTGGAAAAGAAACGTGTAGTTGTAGCAGCAAACAGTGTGTTAAGTGGATGCGTTGTACAGGGAGATGGCCACAGGCAGGAATGATTTCCTGTGTCGTTCAGTGGTGCTTTTCGGTAATCTCAGTCTCTCACTGAACGAGCTCCTGTGACTGACCAACATGTCATGGAGTGGGTGGGAGGTGTTATCCAACATTGTCTTTATCTTGGACAGCATCCGCCTCTCCGACACCACCTTGAGGGAGTCCAGCTCCATCCCCACAACATTGCTGGCCTTACGGATCAGTTTATTAAGTCTGTTGGCATCTGCGACCCTCAGCCTGCTCCCCCAGCATGCAACAGCATAGAGGATCGCACTGGCCACCACAGACTCATAGAAAATCCTCAGCATTTTCTGGCAGATGTTGAAGGACCTCAGTCGCCTCAAAAAATAGAGACGACTCTGGCCCTTCCTGTAAAGTGCTGTGGTGTTTTTAGCCCAGTCCAGTTTATTGTCAATAAATGACTTTTATGGTAAGCAACAATTATGATTCACTCATGAATACAAACCCTTACCCTAACCCCCAATCCTAACCCCCTAACCCTAAATTAACCTTATAGTGTATTCAATATGACCTGAAACTACTGACCCAAGTTCATAACTGTTTTCCCATACCCAGATTTCTATATAACCAGAAGTCTTTTGGAAACTATAGGAGTCACCAGGGTTTAAAGTAGGGTGAAAGAATCTGGAACAACATTCAGCTAATGAGTGATTCAATGTGATGAAGTGCCTCTGTGCCTTGAAAATATAGGATGGGTAGGTGTGATATCATTATATTTCATGCAAACGGCTGAGCTTTTCTTCAAAGGGGGTTTTTAGCTCACCCTTGAGGAGACGGTAAAACGTTTAAACGTATGAGAGGCTTAAAGTTGATGCTTTTAAGCGTCTGATCGGGTTTCCTTCTGGGCGCATCCAGGCATGTTCAAAGGGTAGAACCCAGGAAAGACCTACAAGAGGCTGGGGAGACAAAACTCCTAACATGGCCCACGATGACCTGCTGCAGGAAGAGCTGAAAGGGTGTGTCTATGGAGGACAAAGCAGTGATTTGGAAGTCAAAATAAAAGATGGATGTTAGAAACTAAATTTCATTTCTTCCCCCCCTTCTCACCGTCTCTTCTCCCCTTTGGTTTTCTTTCTCTCCCTCTCTTTCTTTCATTCTTTCTCCCTGTCCTATCCCCCAGTCATGTCTGTCCTGTTTGTAGGAACTGAAAATAAAATAAATTCATAATTATAATAAAGGTCAATCAAATGGACCAATATGGCAAGGCCATGATGATCCACTTGGTAAAATAAATCCGCTTGGCATCTTTCTTGGCCTTAAGACAACAATTCTGATGGCTAAAGATCCAAACGGGACACACAAAAAAAGAAGAAACTAAATTTCATTCAAAATGACAAGAAAAAATTATTTTCCGTGCCAATTTTTGTTTGGAAGGAGAACCAGACTTCTAATAATCCAGGTGCTGCTGTGGATTAGGGGATTCTGCTTTTGGTGGGCTGAACCTGACAAAGAGAACGCACTGAAGTGATGCCAACAAATAATGTAAGCTCTGCTCTAAGCTATCTGAATATTTGCTTTGACCCTGACAGAAGTTCTTGTCTTTGCTTAAAGAAAGCTTTGAATGCTGCAGATGTTACAGTGTCTTCCCCCAGCAAGTCAAGGCCACACAAAAAGTGCTCCCAAGTGCTGAGAAAGTGAGAGAAACCACACCAGTGAAGGGGAGCAGGAGAAAAGTTGGTGTGTGTCTCTGGTGGAGGGGGGGTGGTTTAACTGGAGTGTGTTAATTTGGATCTGGAGTTGAGATGTCTGAGGGGAGGGCTGGATTAGAAAGCGGTGGTCCATAGAGGAGACGCTGGGAGTCAGATTTCAGCTTTACGAGGGCCCCTTGAGTCCCGATTCACTGAAGCTGCCTTTGTTTGACTGAGAACCAGAGAGCGAGCGAGAGAGAATCAGGGGGCAAGAGAGAGGAGGAGGAAAGAGCAGTTTTTAGTCTGGAGTGAATGAGAGCGAGGCAGAGTGAGCTCCATCTCTCTCTCTCTCTCACTGTCTCTCTATCAGCACCACATAGAAACGGGGCAACTTTAGCATGGACATAAACTCACCAACACTAAAGATGACTCCACGGTAAATGAAACCCACTGTGTTTTCTGTAAAGAAGTTGAATTGATGAACTTTTAGCAAGTTTTCTTATTCCTAAATTGTGTTTTTTGTGCAGCATTCTTCCCTGGCTCTTTGGATTATTTCTCCTTGCCCTCCGGTTCTGCTGCCATTGCTCGTCTGCCTATCAGCTGCTGGACGGTATGTGGCTGTTGACTGTTTTTTTTTTTTTTTTTTTTTTTTTTCCTTGTTTGTTTGGGGGTTTTTTTTGGGGTTTTTTTCCTACTGTTGGCAAACTTTCTGCTGGTTCAGAAGTTTTTCAGCTGTTGAATATGAATGATGGAGCAGTTGCTCTCTAGTCCTGAAAGGGACTTTTCTGTTACTTAAAAAAAAGTGTGTGTAAATATTATTCTGTTGATAATGTGGTTAGCTGAGTAGTTTAGGACATTTTAGATTTAATTAATGTTCAAGTAATAGAAATGTTGATGTTTCAGCTTTCAATGTTGTATATTTGACCACATTTAAAAAGACAGCGTAAGATTTCTTTTAAGTCTCTGGCTGTTGTTTCTCCCTTTCACTACAACTCTTCTAGGCTCTTTACTCACATGTTGGTGATAATTAAAGTGCAAAGACCCTGGAGATGTCTTGAGAGTTTAAGCCTGTTTTTTGAAGTGGTGTTCAAAATGTGGCCCCAGTTTGACATCCTAGGGGATGTTTTATATTGGTGTTATAAGACCAGGTTTACTTGAGCAGGAGATACATGAAGGAGCCTTAAATGTCTAATGAAGAAACATATACTGCCCTACACTGAGGAGAACTAGGCTACCATTGGTGTGACATAATTGTCACCACTCTCTAAAGTTTATTCTCTACTTGGGTATATTTTAGGCCAGTTCAACCCACCTGCAGACCTATTCATAAAAGCCCAATTGAAGTCAATGTGATCACAGACCAGCTGATCATCAGAAGATCTGGTGCCTAAGTTCAGTTGGGATGGTTCTTGAGTCACCTTACACAACACTGATTATAATGCAGATTTAGGGAGGATGAGGTGGAGGTGCGATGGATGGATGTGGACACATACTGGCATTCCCAAACTCTTTGGCAAACCAGTGCTTTTAAATTTATAGCATTGATGCAAGCGAGGGAGACTCCTTTAGGCTTCTGTTCCATATTATTTCTTGAGTTATTTCTTGGCTGACTTGTTTCTCTAATCCCGTGTGCAGTGCTTTGCTGTTTCTGGAGACTGTTTTCACAGCTTAAACCTAGATTTTCTTTGTAGTGATTAATACATCACTCAGGACACTTTAACATGTTTCCAATTAGTGCTGGAAGACTTGCAGATTTTCTTTTCCATTGCAACTGGATACCAGTAAAACCTCACAATGTACGTATTGACAGAAAAGCTCTGCACTCAGTAGCACTGCATAATTAAGCGAGTGAAGATGATGCAATGCTGAGCATTGGAAGGTGCATGTCATAGATGACAGTCATTGCCAATTATCTCTGAGAGCCTCACTTTATTAGTTTTCATGCTACGCTTCAGACAGACAGGCCAATATACCATCACTGCTTTCGTCAGTGTGCTGGAATCCAGATTAGCATTTTGCAGTTATCTGTAAGGATAGCTTGACCTGTGTAAACCACAAAGACCCCCATGTCACAAGAGCAGCATTGTCCAGGCTTAGCTAAATGATTACAGGGTCTCGTTACCTAATGTGGCCCTTATGGAACTTAGTGGTCTTGCTTATATTAGGAATTAAACACAACCTATGCACCTGCTGGCTTAAAACAATGTGTGACCACTTTTAATAAGCATGTCCTCTTAAGAGATAAATGGAATATAATCGCGTGGGAATGAAAACAAGCTCTAAATGTGCTCTGCATCCAAGCTGAACTGGTGTTGATGTGTGTGAGGAGGTGGGTGGTGCTAAAACAAATTTTCAAAAATGTGATTTCATTGTCCAGTTTCCTTTACTGTAGATCCTGCAGATGTTGGGTGAGCCAGAGGCTCCATTCTCAGGCTGTTTGTGTTCTTGCCATATTTATAATCCTCTGCCATGATTCACTTTTTCAAGACAGGGGGAAAAAAGCAGAGTGTGCTTGCGCACGCTGGCTCACTTGCCCGAGAGAGCACCAGGGACACATATTTCCAAGCTGCATGTTGTAAATATCCTTAAACAGAGCTGTCGCTGTGGCAACATTCACGTTTCTGTGCATGATTTCAAAAAGGAGAAAATGATATAATCCTTTCTCTTAGTGTGAAATAGTGCAAACTGCTTTTCTTAGCTATGTCTGTTACTAATGTGTGAGAATGGTTTTCAGCTGGAAGCATCAGAACTAAAAGCTGGAAACACAAAGAGAAATTCCATGACTGGAACATTACAGCATCTGTCAGTGAATGAATAAATAAGTTATGTATTAAAGTTACATGAGTCATTTGAACTAACCAAGTGGCTAAAAAGTTAAGCCAACATAGCAGTGCCAAAAACTGCAGTTCTTTGAATGGCTAATTTAAGCTAGCCCCAAAAGTGAGTCAGTTTTCAGACTCCCATGTTATCATGTCCAGGTCTGCAGCAAAAGTTTATATATAAAACAGCTTTAGTATACAATATATTGCTAATTACCATCCGTCATAACATTTGTGAGAGAGATGAATGTACAATAGTCACTTTTTTAAAGCCTTTTAAAGATTTTGTTATCTTTCAAGGTTTTCTTGTAGTGCAATAATTTCACAAAATGATTGCTGTGCAGGTAATTGTGGTTAAAGACGCTTGATACAGTATGTGCCTGTGTGATGAATCTTCGTAACGCAACGTCCTGACATGAGCTGATAACTTGGAGCGGTCACTTCAAGGATCCAAAAATCCAATATATGGAAGGCTACACATGCTCAGGGTTTTAAAAATGGGACATTGTGTTGAATGTGTAGACGTATAGATTTTCTATTAAATTTGAAGTTAAATATGTTGAGAACACCATTTTGAAAATCCCATTAATAAGTAAAGAAACTCTTTACTTATTAAAGTAAAGAGTTTAATAAGTAAACTCTTTAAAATAAATTGTAAAAAATAAATGGTTTTACAATTTATTTTACAAAAATAAATTGTAAAACCACTTTGGTCCAAGATGAAAAGGATCCAAATATCAGCCCTATTGTTTTCATATCCAAAATAATAATAAATGAATACCTGCCAGGGTACTCCCTGTTTTCAATCTTCACTAATGAGTGCATATGCATATATAGAGTAGCAACTCTGTATGTGCACTTGCACATGCATGGGTTTATATACGTCAAAATGAGTACACGCATGCAAAGCTCTCCAGCTGGTGCCCACATGGTAATTATTGTCCAATGATAATGGTTTTAATTATCTGAAGCAAAATAAACGTCCAGGACAGTGAACAATGAAGGATGATAAGACAGTGTGGCTGATGATGTGAGTATAAGAGAATGTGGTGATTACACTGAACTTGGTGCTGAGGGTAATTATAGTGATCAGGGTGATTATGATGAAGACAATGGTGGCGATGATTATCACAAGATTATTGTCATGATGCAAGTCCTTAGAGAGGTTAAAGGGTGTTGTTAGAAGTATATTACCGATATAGGAAAAAATAGGGTGGGGGATGACTGTGGTTTGCACACATGACCCACATTTGACTTTTGTATGAAGCTGTTTTGAATGAGAAAATGTTGAGCCAGAAGAAAACCTCAAGTTTAAATATATAAACGTGTTGCAAAATAAAACAGAATTTAAAAGAGATTGATTCTCACACCAAAGCAAAGCATTTTTTCTCCTGGTAAACACAGGCCTGTTTTCTGTTTATCTCATATTTGCTCTGTGAAGGTCATCAGGGTAATGAGGTTAGACTTGCATCAGAGTAACAAACAGGGTGCAATAAAACAAGCAACTTTTACTGACCTCAAGATTATCACTGGCAAAAGAACCAAACGATAGATTCAATTTAGGTCACTCAAGTATAAAAGAGTTGATTTAACTCACTGAAATGTCAACCTTTCTCCAAAAACTACTTTGGTGTTAAACCACCAAAGATTGGTTTTGTAGCTGGAGGCTTAGCTGCACAGTGCTGGATATATTTCCTGGGGAGGTATCATGATTTGTCAGTGTCAGATGAAGACTTCAAGTGTGATGAAAACAATGGAAATGGAAATAAATCTTTGTGGAAGTACCAGGCTTCTGTAGCTCCTAATTTTAGCTGGAAGCCGCTGGATTATTGCTGCATTAACCAATAAAAAGAGGAAGATCTCAGTGTAACTCTTATTAATCCAAAAGCCTTGGTTTCATAGTAGCTGATGAAATTCACTCTATTATATGACAATAAAACCTGTAGATCCAGTCTTAATCATAGTTTTAATAATACATGCATGCTGACACTGACTATAAGGAAGCATTATGTAATAGCAATATGTAATATTTCCACATCCATTTGGTCTTGATTCTGACTTGATGAGATCCTGGTTTGGCTCCAGTTTTGATGTGGGTCATCTAGATTGTGGGCTTGAACAGAGGTAACATGTCAGCTTTTGATTATTAAGACTGTTATTAAAACTACTTCATAGGGAGATTCTCAGCCCTGTCCAACTGTGATTTCATAGCTAAGCAAAAAACCCCTACATACAACATTTGAGGCTTTAAAAGTCTGTAACATTTTCCGATTAAAATAATAAATGTCCAGTTTCCATCCACAAGATGACATAGCAGACAAGTGAGTCAACTCATAAAATACTGAGCTTGTATTTCTTGGGAAACATCACAACAGCGAGGTCCGAGCACAAAAGCTGTCACCAAAAAGGAAACAATCAGGTAATATCACTCTGACTACCACCGAATGTTAAGAGAGGCCAGCTGTTTCTTTGACCACATCCACGTGTTTATAAACCGTGACAAATTTGCCAATGGGCCGTACGAGGTTACACAGTATAAATAATGCTGCCTTTGCTTTTTTATGCTGCAATGATGTGCTGTAACTGACACGTGTTTTCCTCTGAGATGTTCAACTCACATGAAAATGAATTAACTGTTGGAAGCACTGCCATAACAAATCAAACGTTTGCTTTAGCTTGCTAATGCACTTAGTCTTGTATACCTTTTGGTTTTGGCTCAGGAAAAGTTTAGCAAATCACATCAGAATTCTAGTTTGTTTCAGTTCAAGACTGCCTTTTATAATCTAAAAGGCAAACATTACATTATTTCCAGTACTACATAGCAAAAAGATGCGCATGCACAGAATTCACACCATGGTTGTGCAGGTTATGAAAAAGACCAAATATGCTCACTAGTTTTTCTTTGAACTTCATGGGAAGGTGACCAAATAAACAGAAGAAAATCTTGCACATGTCTACCTTCAAGACTTTGTGACAAAACACCTATCTAACCACAAACTGCACGTTAAAAATGGCTGTACAAAATCCAAAAATTTCTGTACTTTTCACACTTTAAATCTGCACTTCTAGAAGTTGTTTCTGCAAACTATTACATGTATCGACCTGTCATTTTGTCTTCTGTTACTTATCCGAGTGTGAATCACATCAGTCCAAGCAGTGATACCCAAACATCCCTTTCTCCAGCCACTGCCTCCAGCCTTTCCAGGGGGTCTTCGAGGTATTTCTAGGTTAGCCTAGAGATGTAATTTCTTCACTCTGGGGTCTCCTCCCAGCAGGATATGCCTGAAATGTCTCACCTAGTCGACGCTGAGGAGTTATCCTAAACATTTAGACACTGGAAAATGACCTATTCACCCTCTTTTATAGTCATTTAGGCATAAGACTATGTGGCCTCATGTGTCCCTTCTTGAGATAAGAGTTGAACCATTCTTGTGGCTGTTTACACTTTCATATGTCAGCAAGCTCAAACCGATTCAAGATGTACTGTGGCTTGTTTTTGTTGCAGTGTCTGCAGCCCAGGTTATTACTGTTTACTTCCAACTTCCATATTTGGTCCACTGTACCAACTGCTGTCTTCATCTGGATTGTATTTCATTCATCACTTGTGACTGATTGTCATGTGGTCTTGATCTTGTCTTTTTTGATTTCTTTTTCTAATATTCTCATTAAAATCTTTCAAAATGAACACGAGACCATGAAAACGCAGCTACAAAGACACTGGCTGTGTGCTGCTGACAATAACACTTTGAGGAAAGCTGCTATACAGCCTGTATTGGGGCCTCTGCAAGTGATCCAAAAGAAACCCTTAACTAAAAACACATGCATTATCCTGGAGGGTAAACAGGAATAGCTAAATTTGTCCTGGACAAAACAAGCCACTATTTTAAGTGGCAGTCTGTGTGGGATGAGATGAATGACTTCAAGGCATGAAACCTGACAACAAACACAGGATGTGTTAAGTATAGCAAGTTTCTGTGTGGGAAGATAAAGGTGTGATCGTTAATGTCACCTTGACCTCCCTTCTTGGTTTTTAAGTCTTTTTTTTGGAAATTGATGGAGCATGTTGGCAAGTTCAAATTCCTAAGATAACTTATCTTTACTAAACCTCTCATTAATTCTTATCTGAACATCCATTGTCGCTCCTTTAAATCAAAGCTTTGGCCATCAAAGGGTTTTTTTCATCCTCAATACTGGAGCTGCAAACACTTTGTTGGATGTTGTCAACTGTTTTCTTTTCCTTGGTCTTTAATCCAGCACTGGATGAAGAGGATCAAACAGCTCTGCGCTTTGACTCCTTTACCGACTGTTGCTGCTGTTTGTGTCTGGAAAATATCAATACTCTTATTCAATATAAAATAGATTGTTTTTCTTAATGACATTTAAGAGAGAGAGAGAGAGAGAGAGAAAAAGAAAAACACAGATTGAAGACGTCTGTACTTTGTTATGACATTTTGTTCAGCTTTTCCCTTAATGATGAATTCTATTATTCCCAGGAGTTTGTCTTTATAGTGCTACTAGCAGATCAAAGTCCTTCCTTTTTCCGTGCGAAATCTCTGCAAAGTCTAATGTGCATGAAAATCACAGATACAGACAGTCCTTGTGGTCACACAATTAATCCCATGACAATTTTTTTGCCCAAAATTATTCTGACATGTGGTTTTGTTTGGGAAATTCCTTAAAATTTGGCTGATTTTTTTTTTTTTTTAATTTTTGCATCACTTGGTATGAATTCTGTTTCTGTTGGGTCAAAATGTCCCACCCCTGCTATAGATTCCCATAAACCCTTTCTTTTGGCAGCATATCTCAGAGACTTGCATTAATAGACTTCTATGTAGTACACTACTAGTGTACTGTGTAAATGTTGACAATATAGTGCTGCCTGAGATCACACAAGTTGTGCACAAAGTCACATTATGACTGAAGCCTTTAACCATGATTGCCATGCTGTTTAACTTATTTTAGAAATGTTTACAACTATGTATGCTACAGATACTGCAGCTTACTGTAGTGTTACTGTAGTATTACTTTAGCACAGATTTATCTAGGATGTTGAAGATAAAATGCATATTAACCAAAAAACAGCAAAACAACGTTGATAGCTAGCTAGAAGTGGTATCACCATGAACATTAGCTATGTATCTTCCCTACTAGCTGAAATTTAGTTGTTGGTCTCTATCCTTTTGCTGCTTTTGGACTGTTGTGTCTTTAATATTCAGGCACATGTAGCCATGAAGCCAACAAGGAGGTACAAAAACTGTACGTTTTTATGTTTTGCAGATATAAGACCATGTGACATGAACTTGTTAGCCATTCTGGATGTGTGACAATCACAGTGACCATGTACGATCAAGTGAGAAAGACACCAGTCACACAGGCCTAGAGACTGGTCCTTAACCAGTTGACAACCACCGGTCATGTGGGAAAAATGAGTATTCCCAGTCCGGTTGTGATTTGTTGCTAGAGGTTGATGGCAGTCCTGGGAAAATAATTTCCAAAGCCCCAGGCCTACAGACAGCCAATCACCGAGGGAAAATGTGTATTCCCCAACTGGATGACTGAGAACCTTCACAGACATGTATTTCCCAACCAGATTGTGATTGCTTTGGTTGCTACCACTACTAAGCTATGTGCACATGACATCACACAAGAAACCCCAATATGGTAATGAGACCAAAGATGTCACTGTGGCTGTGTCTAGTTTTTATACAGTCTAAGCTGTGAACACACATATGCAATCAAAGTAGGTACTGTAGGACCCAACAAAGAAGTGTGTTAAATGTACTTTTTTTTTTTTTAACTGTGGCCAAATCTTAAGTGACATCCTGGTTGACCATTCATGGGTTGTGCATCACTTCTGCTGTAGATGCTACAACTGGATTTCTTTGATTGGAAGGTAACTGAAAAAATATTAAGAAAAATCTTCTTTTATGAAAACCCCTGTTATTGAAGTACCTTTGAGAAAGTACCTTTGCTGTCTGTCCTTGAAGAGCTGTTTAATGGCAAAAGCCAGAGAAAAAAACTTGCTCGGCAGTAAGTACTGGAACATCACAGTAGTTAAGTATGGTTATAGCTATAAACAGATGTTGCTGAACCACAATACATTATGTGTTTGTGTATGTTGCATAAAGTATGACTCAGAATCTAAACCTGTAAGTCTTGCTGTGTTCGTGTAGGCAATGGGATGATGAAAGGCTGTCGTCAGAAGGGCTTAGAGGTGAATCAAAACTCCAATTAATGTCAATGTAATGTGGTCTGAATCGCCATGTTTATTTTTCTGGGAGAGGCCAGCTTCCTGGCTTTTGCACTACAGAAGGCCAATGGGTGAAAACATGGAATTTCTAACAGTATGGAAATTGTCCGTCAGGCCGGAAAGATACAGTCGAAACAAGCAGGTGTCTGTTCAGCTGTGTGGGGACGAGCGAGAAGGCATGCCCTGTCATAGTGCAAAGGAGCATCTGAGTCTGTGATGAAGTCATAGAGTGAACAACTGCATTGTGTCTCAAAAACATGCTTGCATGTGAGGATTGGGGGTGTCATTAATGTACCACAGTGCTTTTTCTGTATGGATAGCAATGAGAAAATTACTGGGTTTTTGTTTAGTAGTGCATACTTGCCTGTATAAGGGGATGTTGTTGTATAGGTATGTAGCACATTGTTACCGTGTGTGCTGCAGGAGGAGGGCATTTGTAATGACAGCGGAGTCATCAGTGAGGATAGATTTATGAGGCATCCTTTCCTTTCCAGTTTTCCTTTCCTTCGCTCTAAAAAAAGACCACCTTTACCCTCGAGCTTGTTTCCTGCTTTAAACCAGGATGATGATGTTAGTGAAGATAAGAATGTGTTGCTCATTCATTCTGAGCCAATTTGTTCCATCAGCCAAGGGGACTGAAGGTGGCACTTTAACATCGACTCTTTAACTAATCATCCGCAATTGTTGAAAAGGTAGTACGTTTCCGTTCACTCCAAAGTGACCGACATTTATCTGCTGCTGGGACCGCCTTCACTCTTCTGCAAAGGCTTCACGCAGGATTTTGGCTGCAGGGATCCTCTCTCATTCTGACACAAAAGAACAAAAGTAAAGTTGGGCTTTGATGATGGGCGATAAAGCATGATGCTGTTGCAATTCATCCCAAAGGTGTGTGATTGAAGTAGGGCT
Source organism: Rhamphochromis longiceps (assembly GCF_057381845.1). NCBI lineage: Eukaryota > Metazoa > Chordata > Actinopteri > Cichliformes > Cichlidae > Rhamphochromis > Rhamphochromis longiceps. The sequence continues at coordinate 28,162,094 of NC_140565.1, read as the reverse complement.
CTGTGCAAGCTATTGAATTCTTTCACACCAAATCATGCATTATCTCTGTGTTATGCAGGACGGAGGTATGGTATACATATGGTGTCTACATATGTTTGGTTGTGTAATCCAATTTGTTTTGCTTTTTTTCAATTTTTTCTTATCTTTGCTCACACTTGGCAGACTTTAAGTAGGGTGTACTGAGTCACAGTTCAGCTGTTGTACTGGTATACTGTCCCAGCCTTGAACCTCCATGGTTCTTGCCTCCTGTCTAGCTGATAGATGGCTTGTGGTCATCAGCACAACAAAAAAAAAACAGACTTCAAAGAACTTCTCATGTTTAAACTCGTCACCGCAGAAACCTGAACTTTGAATACTTTAACTTTTCTTGCCTTGTTCTTGTGTTTACCCCATGTAAACACCACCTGCGTGATTCCTAAAAGGAAGCCTGCATGATGCCTTTTTTTGATGAATTTCACTGAAATTAGAGCAGGATGGGTGTTTCTATTTGCCACCCCGAAGTGTAACATTGTGAGATCAGTATAAACACAGGCAATGGTGAGAAGTCGTAGAAGAAGTATTTCCCGGAGAGAATCTGTAGGGAGGATCTCGATTATTTCACAGTGGGTGGTGGGATTAGCGGCGGTGTCTGTGTACACTCAGCTGGTCTGCAGCTGGGATGTTTGTGAGCACGCTGTCGATTCACTTCCTGAAAATCGCAACACAAACCTAGCTGATGGTTTGGTTTCAATTTACCTTCATTGTCTCACCTCCACTGGCAAGTAAACATCAACAAACATCTGTCTCAGTTTCAGGCCCTCTCTTCTTGAGTCTTTCATGCCATTTCTCTCTATTTGCTTTCTTTAACATGCAATCATCAACAATAATAAAAGAAATGGTCTGTGTCAGTTTCTCACTTTGGTTTGTGGTTTGCTCTCTGCTGCTGTTCTTGGTCTTAAGCTCTTATTAGCACTCCTAGTGCCTATGTTGGTGCACGTGCTACACTATTTCTTTCATGCCTCGCTAAAACCATAAGTATCTTTCCATCATTTTCCATCAAAAATAAATGAATAAATAAATAAGTGACAGTAAATCTGTTTTGTTGCAGCATATGAGGTGGTTTAAGAGCAGGCAAGATACAATGAACAATGGATATGCAAGCTTAAGGATCATTTCCACATTTACAAAGAAAAAGTGTTTGACTGGAGCTTGGTTGTGGGTTTTAAGTGGGCTACTTTAGAGGGCAGTAAACATAACCCCAAGCCTGTGTGCTCTTACAAATCAAGTCAAACATCTAGAATCTGATTTCTTCAGTTGTTCCAGCTTTGACTGAAGTCTTGGGCTTGTAATGAGTCACATTTGTTTTGTACGTCTCTGGCTGAAATGTATTGAACGATGGAATTTGTTTTTCTTGTATCCGGCATCATTTAAGCTCAAGGCGTGTCCACACTTATTGCGTTCTCTGCAATTTTTGTCAATCAAGTGTAATTATAAAACATCTGAAATGGTCAGAACATTTTCTGATACTCCCACGGGGCTTCTAAATGTCCATACAAAATGCTCGAGTGTTGATGAGGACGAGCACTTGGGTGTTCTCCATTTCTGTGTGCTCTGTCATCCTCGCCAGTGCTAGATTACCCATAATTCTGTAGCACAATGCTGCCCTCAGTTCTGAAACATTTAAGATGACCCCATTTTAGTCTGAGCAGAGAAGTGTTTGTTTGATTATTTCTCCACCAACTTATGTGTTTTAGATGTGTTTGTCCACTTTTGATAAAACTGCACTTCGTACTTGTATCACCACAGTTTGAAAATGAGAAATATCTTTTTTGCTGTCAAGCAAAGCAATCCAAAAGCTAACATGAATATGTTTGTTAACTAAAAGTAGTTCTATTTAGCCTTAAAGCTTTTTAGCTTTGCTATCACATTCTGATTATCCTCAGTGTTGGGTTAAGAGATAAAACACAAGGATACAGTCACATTTTCTTGTTATTTTAAACCAGTGGTTCTTAACCTTGTTGGAGGTACCGAACCCCACCAGTTTCATATGCGCAGTCACTGAACCCCTCTTTAGTGAAAAATAAAATATGATATTTTTCAAATTCAAGACATAGATATGTTTTTTACTGGTGCACAAAATGAGCCGTGCATGCGTGCCTGAGATCAACTCACCGAACCCCTAGGGTTCGATCGAACCCAGGTTCAGAACCACTGTTTTAAATATTTGTTGATTAAGTATGTAAAGGCAGTGGAACTCTATGCTGCTAAAGTTCCTAATTTTAGTAATTTAAGGTTGATTTTGATGTGAAAAACCAATCTTTAATAATTCTTTTGATTAAACCCTTTGCTAGTAGTATAGTAGCAAAGAGGCTTGGACAGAAACTTCAAGTACTTCTCTAGGTGACTTTGGAGACGTTTGTTTTTCTTCTTCTTCAGGTCTTGGTTGAACAATGCTGTCATCACTCAATGCCTCAGGCAACATCAGACATCCCAGGCTGGTGCCCAGACCCCTAAAGCTTTCAACAGCTTCTTTTGACCAGAGCAGAAAGAAAAACATATCAATCTTCCAAAAAGGTTTCTAACTCAAGAGCAAGTTCAGCCCCAGAGAACAGTCTTGATGTTTTCACTGCACTTAATTGAAAATGTCTACCTTTTAACTATAATTGGCCAGGCTTTTAGATCAACAAGAAACCAGAGATGACAACGTAATTGGGGTCATGAGATTACTTATCAAATTTCGGGTCAGACAGAGCAGTTTTGTCAGTGCCATAAGCCGTCCATTGTGTCGCTCCCAAACATTTCAACAGCCTCTCATAGCAAAGTGTAGAGGAAAAACAGCAAAGCAGATCCGGCCGTTCCACATAAATTTAAGCAATCATTAGTTACTATGTTGTTCTTTGATTCTACAAAACAATGCCATTTCCTCGATGTTTCACCACCTTCTTTTGTATTTCATTCAATTTTAAGTCAGAACGGGCCACAACGCCCAAATGTGGGGTTTTTTAGGCACAGTCACCATTTTGCAGAATACGTGGTGGATAATTTTTAAAGAGCAGTAAACTCAGTTTATATCGATACTGGAGCTGCTTTCACCATATTTTCATGAAATAATAAGCAGTGTTTTTCTGTTTACTCAGCATGAATAGTCACGGCATGAAGTAATCTTTCCACCCAAATGGACCTCCTTCTATTGTGACGTCTTTACCCATGAAAGCACAATGAAACTTGGGAATGTGGGGAAGTTACAGGCAATGGTTTTACTGGAAGGATCGTGGTTGTTAGCAGGATGTATTTGACAAGCAGAGCCTGAAATTAACTGCAACAGTGAAATGCTGGTAAATTGTGCCTGTGGTTTGTCAGGCAAACCTAGTGGTCTGTCTGGTCGGAAGTTACATAGTTTTTAACTAGATGATTCTATTATGTTGTAATTTTTAATCCGAATCAGCTGCACAGCTAGCATAAAGTTATTTTTCTGATTTCCTCTCATTCTGTAGAGATCGAGCAAATATGTCTTTCTCCAATGTTTCAAAGAGGAAGTAAAATCCTTCGCATTGTTCTGACTGAACTGTAATCAAAATCAAATTCTCCACTAACTTCTTTACTACTTTAGTTTTTAAATTTTCATTTATTGACCATTACAAATGTCAGTATCAATATGGCAAATTGCTGGCAAATTGGTTGATCCTGGCAAATTGCTAGTATGGCCCAATATTTCAGCCTTGCTGATGCGAGTCAGGCTTTACTAATGTTCATTCTTCTTGCTTTCCTCATTCCAAGGTCTAAAGTCTGGCAACTCATACTGAGCCCCTATCCTAATATATCAAGTCTTCTTTTGTGTACTTAAGGGTTACTTGACAATTCTATAGTTCATAGCAGGCAGAGAGAGATCACAGAACATTTTTTTAGGCTAGTCTTTCTCCTGGACCGTCATAGGGCATCAGAAATACATGATGGATTGTTTAGTCACAACTAAGTGATAAGAATGGATCTCAGTTGTTTCATACACCCTTTTATTATCACTGAGAGCTTTCTCATCAGATCAGGTCAAATCTGATCAGACTGGAAGAACTTAGATCATATTTACATCAAAGCATCTCATAAAAGCATCCCATAATAAGAGCTGCATAGTCATATAGCAGCAAATTCTTTGTGATTTCATATATTTCCAAACTATCCTGACAGGTATTTTGGATTTTCAACATTTGTTACCAATTTGGATGTAGCGTCAGTACAAGGCAGAGGGGCTGAAACCAATTTGCTTTACTAACCTATATTTATATACATTTCATGGAGTAAACTGCTCCATGAAAGACTGGAGCAGTTTGAAGGGCACTCAGAGTTGTCATCCTCTGCCAAGGCTAATGCCATATCCTGTTAGTTTTAAACAAAGCAATCTGGATCCACACCAAAATTAAACAGTTTCTTCCTTTGCCCATGTTCCACATCTCGAACAAATCTCATGAATTATGGTTCATTAGTTTTTGCATAAGCTTGCTGACAAACAAAAGGCATTGAATACTTATTTTCACCTTCATTTTGCCTCGCACTTGGAATCTAGGGAGAAATACACCTGTGATTATTTATGGCAATGGCTGGCGGTAAAATCAAAACAAAGTTGACAACTTAATCTTCCAATATGTCAAACACTGACATTGCAAAGTCCCATTCCATGATGAATCGCAACATAAAGCCTGAAGTCTGAAATCCTGAAGATTTGTTTTTTTCAAGACTCTGTATGTGCAAATCACACAACATCGTCATGCTGTCAGTTAGTCTTGGATGAGGAAGTCACGTCCAGGTCAGATGTTAGGATCAAAGACCTTGTCAGAGGGCCAGCAAGCACTTGCGGATTTTTCTAAGCTTTTAACAGCTATGTGCAACCTCCTCTGTTATAGAGTGACAGAGGAGGCCAGTTTCTAATTTTGGAAAGCTTTACACCCATGCAAAAGTACACACAGTTAGCACACACAGCTTTGCTGAACTAAGGCTCAGTTGTAACATTTGCTTTTGGATTAGGTTACATTAACAATAGCTCCATAAGTCAACTGGATTCATCTGGCAAGTCTAAGACTCTTTATTAGAGAGGTGAAATAGTTGTTTTAGGGACACAAACTTACATTTTGGGGATTTGATTTCCCTTTCAAGATAAAAAATTCCCCATATGGTATGGAAAGCTAGTCATTATAAATGTTTCACCAAATATTCATTATAAGATTTAAGTTTATTTGAAAAAAGAATATACGCTAATTTCATCTTATAAAATGCATTAGTCTTTCCATCTGTTGCATTAGCATCCACTATATTCTGTTAAAATCTGTCAGTTTTTTTCTTTTTCCCTCTTCTTCTTTTTTTATTGAGAGCTTATTGAGATACCAAAGGTCTCAGTGGATTTTCATGGACACACTGACAATATGGAACATAAAATGTGTCCAAAGCTATAGCCTTGGCTGTAAAAACGGAGCCAATGTATCCATCTTGCTGAGGATCAGCTGAAGCAGACGCAGTACAGGCTCTCGGGTATTTCAGGAGCTTGACTGATTTAGTGTAGCCACTGGTTGCACCTGCACTGCTGGGAAGGTGGTTATGAGTTTATTTTTACACAAAATCCCAAATCTGTGTACTCTTACATACAGTATCAGAGGTGAAGAAGAGCAGGCACCTGGGAAATAAGGGGAACAAAACTGCAAGATTGAAGCCTTATTTCCACACCTTTTACTCACATTTTATTCACTCTTTGTCTCATCCTGCCCTTTGCTTGATTTTTATTTTCAAACACAAGAAGATTGTCCTATCCTCTTCTCCGTCTTCTCACGGTCTCTTTTGCAGATCCATGTTAGATTTAGGGTAAATTATACCATCTGTCATTTCTAACCCTTGTTTGCAACAAACAAAATCTGTCTTCATACTGCATACAGTTGTCCTTAAAAAGACTCAGACACCCTTAACATTTAGGAGAAAAGTGGAGATACACTAAAAAAAAACAAGCCAATGAGCTCGACCTGCTTTTGACCTGACAAATGATGCTAACAGCTGCTGAGTGTTCTCGGTTATTGTAAGACACTGGGGTCAAGGATTGGGGTCACTTCCTCCCCAGGATGAACCTGGACTGCATTTTGACCCAATTTAGCAACTGTTGGGATGCAAAACAGCTGCATGGTTGTTTAATCTGAAACCTTTTTTTTTGATCCACAGTGGATTTTTGGTGTGGTGCTTTCTACTGTAGACTTAAGAAGCGATCACTTAGCAACTGAGCAAAGAGGAAAGATCCACCTGAATAGCTCTGTCTGAGAGTTTGTTGCACAATTTAAAACATTGGTTACAAAGTAGTGGAATAATTGCAAATCCTCACATCAAACACAATAACTTAGAAAACTTTGCAGATGTCTGAGGGAGAGCTTAGCTCTTTGGTAATGCAGAGAGAAGGCATATGGGAACTCAGAACCACTCAGAAGCTAGAGAGAGACACTTGCATTCAGCCCTCCAAAAAGCAGTTTGTTCAAATTGATTGAAAAGAAGTTGTGGGGTTCACAAAGGAGTAGGCAGGACCTAACCTAAAAACTAGTCTGCATTTTTGATACAGCCTTCAGATGACAGTAAATGGCTGCAATATATAAACGTGGGTCTGCAAAGCTCTGCGTATAACCTACGAGCTATCTGTGTTGTACCATGCTAGGACCTTGAATTCACAAATAAACACCCCGAGACCAAGGTTTGTGGGTTGCTCACATACCCTCTTTCACAGATGCCCATTCATTTAGACAGGTTATACACTCCTGGCAGATGCTAAATCCAGCAGCACCCATGAACTCCAAAAATTATTTATTATTATTATCTATTTATTCTTTGTCATGTGCAAAGCCTTTTGCATGACAAACACTGTCTTTTTTGCCCTTGTTTGTATGACAAACAGGAACCTCTTAAGGGTTCTGCTGACTAAAACTGCAGCTCTGTAGGTCTGTGACTGGAGTGGAAATAACTGAATAAACACAAGGTCATCTGGGTCAGCTGGGATGGTCAAGAGTCTTTAAACTGTGACAGTCCACCGGCGCCGCTGGATACAGCCACACTTAAGTCAGTGAATGGACTCGACTGCAAGTGGATTGGCCGACGGCTCGTTCTTCAAACTGTAATCAACAACTCGCGCTGCAGAGCTAAAGCAGATGGTATCGCTCAGACCTCCCCACCCACCCCGACACCCTCCCTCTGCAGGAACACTTTGGATAAGCTACATGAGTGTCCCCTGTGTGATGAATACAAACCTTAGCCTGCCTACAGAGCCTTGGCCTTCATCCCTGGAAAACAAGGAAAAGGCTTCTTAAGGGATTTCTTTATGGCTTGAGGAGCTGATATGGATGAAGATGAAAAGGTCACAGGGCTGTGTTCAGTTGCAGATGTTGATCCTTCTGAGTTTACAGTATGTCTTACTCGGTAATTTCATCGCAGTCACTTAACCAGGAAGCATTTTTCCATTCCTTGTGTCCAATTCTTGCTTTTCTTTTCTGACAGGAGGTGAGACAAACCACAGCAATGGCAAAAGGCTGCAGGTGATTAAGTGGGAAAGAAGCCTTTTACCTTCTCTTTGGCTTCTTTGAACTGATGATCGATTGTCTCCATCTTATTCATTCTTATCACTGCCTGTCTTCTTTCGTATTTTTCTTTCTCCTGCTGTTGCTCCTTCATTCGCATTTCCCATATGGAAAAGATATATATAAATCTTATAAAGTTTGTATCTGTCTTGTGTGAAACTTGTATGAAAAGCATATAAGTGTGAAAACAGATATAAGATCCCTTGAAAAATTATATAATGAAACTTGTATGTTTTGGATACTTACTAAAACAATGTATGAAAGTAATGCGAAAGTGGCCACTTTCACGAGTAAATCATGTAAGCCTTATATGATTTACTCATGAAAGTGGCCACTTTCATGAGTAATCACATATAAGTTTTTACTATTTCTTTTCCGTATGGGTTCATTTGAGAAACAACTAATACATAATTCTCTCTGCTTTATTTATGGTGAAGTGATACTTCGCAAAGGTAATCCTTGCACCGAACAGTAGACAATCTGGGGGAAAGCTGCCAAAAATTGACACTTTATTTTATTATTTTGACACGTTGGTCAGAGTGCAGTTTCTACAGCTGGTTAAACACAGCTTGGGGTAAGCCGAAACAACATGCCATTTACACAGAGCCCCGTGATATCTGAACCCTGCAGACATCCGCTTTTAACATCACACTGTAGTTGCTCTAATTAACTTAAAGCCGATGTGAGTCCATTCCTACCACATTTTTTCTTGAAGCAAAGACAGGACAAGACAAAAGTTTAATACTGAGTCAAGCTTTCTTTGATTGCGGTGTTGCTGTGTGCTGCATCAATTTTTAATGAAGTCTAAATGCCTTCATGTCATTCAGGTGGATATCAATGCTGTGTGTGGAAAAAGCCAGATGAGGTTCTGTTGTATTTGGTCCTCCTGTCTCACTCCCAATATTGTGATAGGTTTTTATTTCTCATAGAATTTATTTGCCACCATGTGTTATCAGCATAAAATATCATTCCACCTATTGAGGATTTTTAATGATTCCGAGAGTTTTCTTAAATAAGCAACCTTAAAATTTGGCAAGACTGCTTGTCGGGAACATTATCTCTCTCCTGGCTGTTTTTGGCATTTTCAGTCAGACAAATATGTAAAGAGAGGGTAATGAATTTGACTGTTGTGAACAGTACTTGAATATCACTCGCACAAAGGCTTTTTTTTTTTTTTTTTTTTTACATTGACTAAGGAGTCATAATCTTTTCTCTAGGAAGTTAAATTTGAACTTTTCCTGTCTTTTAAAACAAAAATGTGCCTCTCAACACAGCATGTAACCCTGGCGTTTCACTAAAAACTGACCTGACCTCGGGGGCTTTAAGTGAAAAAGTGAGGGAAGAATTCATGAAATATTTCACTTTACAAAGCTGATACTGTTCTCTTGCCAATGCTGCCAAGTTGGTGCCCCATGTTGAGATTTAAGATAAAAAAAACAACTCTGAAGCAGCAGGGAGGTGGCCGCAGTGTTTTTGCATGCATGTGTGTTACAACTAGGACAGTGTGTACTTGGCACTGCTAACTTGACTGCACAACTATTTGTCTTTTGGCTCTCTTCAGCCCCGGATCTGCCAGCTTGTACAGACATGGAGAAAAAAGACCCTTATCAGTGACCCAGCTCCTGTCATGTCTTTTGACTTAAAAAGGGAACACTCCAGAGTCTTGAGTCACTGGTTCATACTCTGACCAAAACAGGTCCCGATCTGCAGGACACTCTCAATTCTTGTATTACAGAGCCAAATAGGTTTCTTAGCTTTCAACTCAAATGTTGGCAAATTTATCATTTTCATAGAAAAACAAGGTTTTTGAAGTCTAACATCTCGTGAATCGTGACCTTGTAAGCACATTCTGCTTTAACCTTCATGACCCCCCCTCCCGCTCCGAGATGCTTTACCCTGTTTTCATTAAGAAAGCACTGCATGCTCCTCTTCCACAGTCTTGTTTAGTCACACTTAGACCTTTTAACCTTTTGTAAAATATGCAGCAGTATTTCCACTAAACTCCACTTAAGCATCGGGCAGTCTGCAGCACAGCTTCTTCTGGACGGATGTTGATGTGATTTTTAATTATTGCCTCCTTTTGGGGAGACTAAAGGGCAAAAAATTTGCACTTTAGTTTCCGTAATGCATCTTAACAGTCAGCTATTTGTGTGCTTTGTGAATATTTAATGGATCTGGTGGTTACTTTGTAATGTGCATAACCCATTTGACTCAAGTCCACATCCTCTGCAGTTTTATGCTAATGCAAACAGTGTTCAAACTGAGCAATTTACGGGTGGCGCGTTGATCAAAGAGATGATCAAAAAACCTAAGTCAGTGCATCTTTAACAGCTTTCCGCTGTATACATTTAACATATATTAAGTGGGCCATAGTCCACAAAGACCACCGGCTGAGGAGAAGCTGGTCTGCCTCATTGCCCTGCTCCCCGAGATGAATTTTGGATGAAACACAAGAATGCGCTCCGCTCACTCCTCAGCGCCTTGAACGCCGACTCCAGACCTCACTTTACCAAACAGACATAAGGCTCCTGTTGTGTCCATGTGCAAAGTGTGGGCTTTTTAAAAAAAACTTGTTAAAACAAGATTTCAGTCTGGTAATGCATTCACTTTTGCAGCTTATTTTCTCATTTTAAACTCTGTGTAAAACTGAGGTGAGGTCCACAAACTGGACACTTTTCACCTGCACAGACAATTGTCTTTATAAAGCTTTCAGATAAGCAGAAAAGCATCATGGTGTGTAGTCTCTGTAATAACGAATCACAGCTTGGTGGTTTTATTACTGCAGATGGCATCAACGGGGTTCAGGGAGAATGTGTTGCCTAATTTTGCTGCGGTAGGTACAGCGAGTCATTTCTTGGATTGCAAATTTTTGTTCACTGGGAACAAAAACAACATTTTTCAAACAAAACTGCAACACTTTTCAGTTCATTTCAGGACTGCATTATACTAACTGTGGCTAGATAAACGTGTTAAAAAGAGTTGTCAGTTTTGCAATTGTTTGCTGTAGATTTTCAGATGAAGCTGCCGCTGCACTCAACAACAGTCATCATCACTGAAGAAACAAAACTGGTTCTAAAACACGGTGTTTCCAGTCTGTATTACTGTATGTGACAAAATCCACTTATCATTAGCTCTCCATGCAGCCTATTTCCCCCTGGCATTATTATATTATTTTTGACTACTGTAGAATTTCCTTGAAAACATTCCTGGTTTGGGGTTCATTGTCCTCTGCCGAATGAAATAATTGCACTTTCTTTTATTTATCCTTTAATGGCACAGTGTTGTGTTTGAATTTACTCGAAGGCCAGGGCCTTTCTGTGTGGTGTTTGTTTCCTCCCCATGTTTGCGTGGGTTCTGGCTTCCTCCCACAGTCCAAAAACATTCATGTTATGTTAATTAGCAATTCTAAATCAGTCAAAGGTGTGAATTTGAATGGTTATCTGTCTCTGTGTTAGTCCCTCAATAGACTGACGACCTGTCCAGGGAGTATCTCTTGCCCTATGACAGCTGGTATAGGCTCCAGCCAACCATGATCCTGAATTGGATAAGCAGAAAAAAAACAGAAGGATGGATTCTCCTTTATCACTCATGGGAACTAGCAGCTTATGCCTGCATACCGAGACCGTTCAGACTGCACCAAAGTACCAGTGATGGCCGAAGCTCTGAGCAGGACTTATCTGAGGATGTGGGCAGAGGTTTTGTTTTAGATGCCAAGCCAAGAAGATAATGGGTCATGGAAAACTGATTTGTTATGAAATTCTGCACACAATATTTGGATATGATTACTGGTAACAATAAATTTGTGTAGGCAGGTCATTTTGTTTCTTCTCCAGCTGGATTACTGAAGTTTATTTCCTGCGCAGCTGCAACATGAGTACTTTGTGCATGTAATCAGCCACTGATAGGGAATTGCAGCTCGTTTACTCAATATCAGGCAACGCGTGTTGCATCCTGTTTCCTCTGTTATTTCAAAAGTTTCCAAAAATCTGAACAGGAAATTGCCTAATAATTTTGCTGTCCGATTCTCTCACTTGTCTGGTGGAGGCTGGCTCCACTGTACAGTCCTGTATGTTAATAAAAGTGATCAAATGGAGTCTTAATAAGGGAAGCAACGGTGTAAAGGGTTTTTTCATATATAATTAAAATACCAGTAGATACGCACATGGCTCTTTTCCATGAGCGTGGATGCCACGATTTATTCCGATTCCTGTAAACCATCTGGTTCGTCTTACAAGCTGCTGAAATTTAAATGGCTGTAAAAGCCGTTTCCATTTTATAGGATAATCAGCTGTGCTGTTGATGTCCTTTTTTCAGGGGCTATTAGAGCATGAACTCATTGTTGGCTTTATTGTGGAAAATATCTTGCCACTTTGAGGACAGCTGGAGCAAACTGCTTGTCATCATAACTTGGAAAAAAGTCAAAACATTAAATATTACACATTTTCAATAGTTTATGTCGTGTGATTTCGTCTTTTGCAAAGGTTGGTAACTTTTGCAAAAGTCTCTTTAGAGAGACTTTAGAGAGTCATCCTGACATTTTGGGGGGCTGGGAACAAGCTCCTTTCATGCCTCTGCTGTACATTAAAGCTGTAAGAGGTAAATCCCCCCTTTGGAAACCGCGTTTGGCTGTGATGTCTGTTTGCCTTTCTGAATATATGAAGGACTCTATTGTAATTGTGCTCCCTCATGGTTTATCTAGGGGGAATTTACAGTGCTCTGTTGCAATCCTGACTTTATACCTGCAGTAATGTACAGAAGGAAAACGGGATTACAGAACACTGACACTGAAACACATTTCTTCGTTTTAGTGCATCAAACAAGATTCGGTTTGGCTCTACAATAGACAGAAACCAAGCCTATATCTTTGTGGCTAAATAGCATTTGAAAGACTTTTCCCAATATTTGGGTGAATCCAGACTTTAAATAGTAGGAGACATTTTCCCATACAAATCATAATCTTCACAGTATTGTCTCCATGTGTGGCTTGTGGTTCGGTTGCTGCAGCGAGGTGCTTGCAACACCGTGTAATCCGTTTCCCCTCTGGGATCAATAAATAAAGATGCATTATCGACCACAAGCTGTCTGTTTTGGATAAACCTCGTCTGAAATGCCGCACTGAATTGAACAAATCTGGTAGCTTGCTGACTTTGAGGCATTCTTTGTGCATTAGTCTGTTCCTGTGCACACAGGCCTCCTTTTTTCTGAGCATCACATTCCTAACATACAGGAGAGCCACACATGCAGGTGCTACTTCATTCCTGAGACATACGAACCTCACATTTCTCCTTGAACACGACAGCCACATGTCCACGACACGCTTATCACTTTCTACCTCATTCTTTGGAGTTATGTCTCATAAACCCACAAGAACATGAGCGTGTCATTCAAGGGATTTGAGGGAGAATGTGGAGGTCACAAAGTCTTTAAAAATAAATAATTCGAGCATGACAATTAGATTTGGTGGAATGAACAACAGGATGTGCCCTTTTTCGAGGATTACAAACATAAATGTTACAAAAAGCAAAGTGCAATGTCTAAAATCAAGAGAGACACGCTTCCACACACATGCAGGCTTATTCTCTGTGTCAGATGTTGATAAAGAGAGAAGGGTCTTTATTTCCAACACCACCCTAAACAAGATCTATTGACTCATTTCTGCTGCGTTTTTCTTAATAGTGACACTGACCTGGTCTCACACCTGGCAGTGCTGTGTAGTCTCAGAGATTTTGTATTAAAAGTTGTGATACTTTTGAATGAAAGGATGTGAGATGTGACTTTTTTTTATCTAGCAAGACAGAGAGGGAAATCATGACTTAAAAGGTGGCCAAACCACACTTTATATTTGTGACAATGAGCGATGGATTAGCACTCAACCACCTTCCCAGTGAGCTCCTCCTCCCTCTGACAAGCTCCAGCTGTCTGTCTGGTGATAGTACTCCTTGTTGTGCTAGCAGCAGCATCAGTGAACTCAGTGTCGTGGTAACAGATCTGCACTTTTTTTCAGTCTTTGGTTAGAGTTGCCCTTCAGCTGCAGTAGGATTGGATAGCCAGAGAAAAACAAAGACCAGCTGATATCTAGGTTTTATCAAGGACCGCCACAACATCCCGAGCAGCCTGCTTGTAGGGAAACACAAGATGGGAACAACCAGAGCTAACTGGCTCTCATCAACATCTCATCGTTTCAAAATGAGATTGTAGGAAACTGATCGAGTTGTCTGAAACTAAATATAAATCCACTGCATGTGGGTGGTCTTCATTATATCTAGGAGGCCCAACCACTTGTAGTGTGGAAAAATAATGGAAATTCATGTTTATCTGGGAATTTTTTATACCCCTTTTCCGAATCAAACAGTTTTTAAGTAACTGTCAGAGTCCATAAAAAAGAAAGAGAGAATGTTTCTCTAGGGCCTGAATTTGATCCTTATATGTGACACTTTTTCAAAATGTTTTTTTTAAATCTGAAAATCAGAATTCATTTGACTTTTATGTCACTCGCTTAACCGAACAGCCTTGCCAGGAGACTTATGTAGATAGATGTAGTTAAGTGCTCCTTCACATCCTTAAATTTTGGATGAAATCAGTTTCAGCAAAGCCAATCAGATCATGATCCAAAACCTCCTGGCTCTTCCCTCTGCATCCACACATACACCCATCCAGAAGAAGCAGCCATTGCTCCATAAAAAAGCCTTCATTAAAGGGCTGTCTTTCTCTATCCTCGTCCTCTCTGCCATGGCTTCTGCTGCACATCAACTGGAAACCTTCAGTGGCCTGTGTGTTTATGTCTGTACAACAGCATAAAGCAGGAGAAGTTGTCTTGTTGCTCATGTTGGTCAGTTCAGGACTGTGACTGGTTAACACTGGAATCTGACAATGACCACAAATCAACGTGAGCAGCAAAATCTGATCTGAGCATTAAATCAAACCCAAGCACTAAAGCTGGAAATATGACAAACAAACTTTTACAACAATTACCAGTCATGCATATCTGCAGTTGATTTCATATCTTTTGAATTAGCCGTCATTCACTTTAATATTTTTTTGGCTCTAGATTTTTTTTGTTGATGACAAAATTGTTAGCAGCTGTCTTCCTTTCATTTAGAGGAAAATCAGATATTTAATGTTTAAAACTCTGCTGGTGAGAGAGGACTCTCGCTGGGATTGTATGAGCCTTTCTCTGAGTAACAGTGCGACTCATTAAAGCTAAAAGGTGTGTGGAAAAGTGAAGGGTTAAAATGATTTCAAGGCGAGCTCGAGTCAGGGAGAGATGAGTGTTCTGTGAGATGTGTTGTGACTCCAAGCCACAGAGAAGTTGCTGTGTAACAGCAACGCCTTTCATCTCTAAGTGGTTGCATAAGGTTTGAGTATTTGTCATGGGATCATTGTGCTGAGAGAAGATTTTGTGCACATATATAATATGTGTCTGATCTGGTGAGGTTCCTGTCATAGCATGTGAAAAGATTTGAGTGGTTTGATTAGATTCTAAAGTCCTGGATCAGATGTGACAGCTCATTTCAAACCGTCGCAGACTAACTGACAGCTGATTAACTTTGACTGGCATCATTCAGACTGTATCCATCATCACCAAATTTTTGTGACTCCTAAGAAAATAAAAAGAACCATTTCAAGGTGCATCCACCCACCCACAATGTATTTTGTCAGTGTGAGAGTGTTCCAGTGTTTGCTGTTATTTGTCTAGCTGTGGGTGATGGAAGTGCCCTGACCCCATTATATTATAGAAGAGGTGTGAAAGTTGGCTTTAAGGGGATTTTTACATAATTATGAGAGTCTGTGTGTAAATGTGTGATTTATTAAACAGATGGCATCAGTTTAAGAAAAAAAGAAGCACAAAGCGTTACTTGGAGTGTTTCATTAACTTTTGCAGAGATCTGTGGTTTAATTTCATCAGTTTTTATTCAGATGGACTCCTATTTGCATATTTTGATTTCCATCCATCAGTCCATTTTCTTCCGCTTATCCAGTTCAGGGTCACAGGGGATAGAGAGGGCTGGAGTCTATCCTAGCTGCCGCAGGGTGACAGGCGGGGTTCATCGTGGACAGGTCACCTGCTTGTCACATGGCTAAGACAGAGAGACAGACAATCATTCACTCACCCACACTATGGCAAATTCATAATCACCAATTAACCTAACCCCATGCATATCATTGGACTGTGGGAGGAAGCCGGAGCAGCCGAACAAACCAATACAGACACAAGGAGAAGATGCAGACTCCACACAGAAAGGCCAGATGGTGGATTTGACCCAAGGAATTTCTTGCTGTGAGGCAACGGTGCTAACCACGGCGCCGCCATGCTGCCCCCATATTAAAATATCAAAATCTCCATGACATGACATGGATATTTGGATTCAAGCAGCAAATTCACTTAGGAGAAAAGACTATATTATTGTACTGTGTGCTTTCCTGATCGTATAAAATAAACTGCCACTAATAAATAGTTTTAACTTTGAAATACAGATTATACATTTGGTATGAAAACCAGCTATGGCCCCCTAACCATATTTCATCCTCTAATCTCGTACACACCAGAAACAATCACTGCGGACATGGACACGCTACCCACATGTGCACTCAAGTGATTTAGTAAAGCATTGCTCTATTTTGGGTCCAGTATGGCGAGGGCTTTTCTCTAATAAGAAGACTAGTTGCACAGATACATGTACGGTTGCCTTTATTTTCATTTTCAGCCTGTGGAATTTGTTACTCTCTTACTGATTATTATGAGTCCTGTGTCTTAAAACACAATTATGAGGAAGAAGTCACATGTCTTGTTATTTTTTGGTCTTTTTTTATTTCTTTTGCCACAGACATATTGCCACAATCATGCAATGCAACTAGCAACAGTAGTCCTCCATCTGCTCTGGAGATCTGCTGCAAGCATGCACCAACCAAAGCCTGTAGCAAGTGGAGCATATGTCTAATAGTTAGTTAACTTGTTTAAGATGGTGAAGTTGGAGTCACCCATGGACGAGTAGCTGGTTATTGATTTGTTACTTGTAAGTCAAGTTATAAGTTATGAAAGGATGGATGCAGTCCCTTTTTTCCCCCCCTTTCCAAACACACCACAAGGACATGTGCTGATTATCCCAGCTCCCATCCCAGATACAGTGGGTTCATTTATGCCTGCTCCACTGGTGGCATCACTGTTATGCACCAAAGCTCTGCACCATGAATACCAGCACTGCACACAGAACCTCCACATCAGCACTGGTGTAGGAGAAGAAGCCAAAATCCAGAACAAAGAAATCAGAATTCTTCAGTTTTTCCATGAAACTATTGAAACATTTCCCTGAATATAATCTGTGTCAGGTTGATATATCATTGAAATGGCAGAAAAATCTGACACAATCATACAGCTGCCTTGCAAGTATGGCTTGCGCCAGCGATGTGACATTGTTATCCAGGCCATAATTTTGTGGAAGATGCCAACATTTCTCATGAGTTTGAAGTCACTCTTAAAGACACTTTCTTCTATTCAGAGGCAGACTCATTCTCTGTCTTGCAGAGATAGCAGTGTTTGGATAGAGCGTTGCTCATTTGGACAGAAAGCAGACATGCAAACACAAGCTTCTCTGTAAACACACAGAAAAGATACACACACATCAAACACACACGTTTGATTACACATTCATTTCCTTGTGAAAGAACACTTTAGTTTTACAATACATGGCTACATTGGAGAGTTGTAATTCACACTGTTCCTCAGCCTCGCTTCCTCCACTTGATACAGTGATTTCTTTAGTATTGAAGCCTTTCCCATTCCTTCTGCCTTCTGCAGCTGCCGTTAGTCGAGCCATCTGTAGACGATTTTCAGTGTAATGAATTTTCTTCATATAGAAGAAAAGCATTTGCTTGTTGGTGGCATCCATCCATCTGTTCATCTGGATTCAAACCCAAGAACTTCTTATTGTGAGGCAATGGTGCTAAACACCACACCACTGTGCTGCCTCCTTACAATAACATGAAATCCTAAACTGGAAATATAATATAAAGTCTGTCACTTTATTACATTTAAACCCAGTTGTTTAGAAGCACTGTGAGCAAACAGTATCTTGTGAAATTAATAACATTTGCTTTTATTTTCATTTTCTTCCTAATTCCCTCCCTTTTTCTTAAGAAAAGGGAGTTCACCTGACTAAACCCAGTACTATTCCTCAGTGACTCAGTCATGTGGCACCACTGTAGTTCATTTATACACCTTGAAGTTATTACTGTGAATGCTAGCTAGCTGGAGGACTCGTACTGTATCTCCTGAGCCTTCCTCTGCTCTCATTCTGTCACGGTCCGCTGTGACGGACCGAGTGGAAAGTGCGTGGAGGACTCAGGTGCAGACACGAGTGATAAGGAAGTGGACTTAAACAAAAGCGAGCCTTTTATTGTGGCTGATGAATACAACAGAAGCAAACCAGAATAAGGGCAGCACAAGAGCAATAACTAAACAGAAACCTAAACTGGGAATAAACTAAGGTAAGGCTATGACTTGGAATATAATAGACCGGGCATGGAAACACGGAGGGTGGGAACACAGACGACGCGACACAGACTGTACGAAACACAGAGACTAAATACACATGAGGGATGATCAGGGGAAGTGGATGCACACGGGGAACACAGGTGACACTGATAATCATAACAAGACACGGCAGGAGAGAACGTAACACTGATGGGAGATGGGCAAAGTAAAGCAGGAAGTACACAGAGGTTCAAACAGGAGGAGAGAGAGCACGGGGAGAACGCAGACATAACGGGCTGGGGAAAACATAGAATAAAGCACAAAGAGAGACGAGGGCTCATAAATACACAGAGGGGCACACAGGGGGTAAGAGTCACGAAGGGAAAACACATAAGGAACAACGTAACAGATCAACCCAGGAAGCATGGCCTAAATAAAGAACAAAATACAAAAATACACGAAAACTAAGAATACTGGGCCCACATGGCCCAGGACCATGACACCTTCTCGTGCCCTGTTCCAGTACAGATGGTGCTCAGACTGAGCCAAAGCAGATTAGTCTGAGAAGAGTCACACCCTGACCAGAATTAGTCACAAGGTTCTCGCAGCTGACATCTTTTTTTGCTCTGGGATGTTTTAAATTTTCACTGCTCTACTTTCCTTATTCACAGATATGAATATTCCTTTGACACGATCAGCTGCCGGCTTACAAATGTGGCACTGGGATCATGCATGACCCAGTACAATCACAGGGTCCTGCTGCATCATGAGAACTAGAGCTAACACAGCGAGTGTAGTCACATTTCCATGGTGATCTGTCCAGCTGTCTGACCTAGTGGAGGAACATCTGCAGTGAAGTCACTCTCGGGCAAAAGACGCAGCGAGTGACAGGCAGCTCTGTGGGAATTTTGGCAGAAGTTCTTTGGCAAAGTTTAACCGCTGACAACAGAGAGAAGATATAGAGCAATGTTCACGTCTGGAGATGAAGCAGCCAACAATCCAGTCACTGATTTTCTGATTCCAAGGATCTTTTTGGAATAAGAAATTGGTCAAAGAATACTTGGAAAATATTTCTCAGTGCTTGTTTAAGCTTTCTTGAATTAAAATGTATCAGCTTAAAAATTACAGCTTCCCGAGTTAAAGTCCTCTTAACACGCTGTACACGCTGACATTGTTTAGTGAGTTGGGATGCACCAAACAATCTTACATTACAATGCAATCAGATTACTTAGATGCCTTTTGGCTTTGCTGGTGTAGGAATCTAGTAATGATAAAACTACAATGACATCATAGACTGTATATGAAAGATGGACATGGGGTGATATTTTGTTAGTCTTCTGGTTGCCTAATGACAACTCCAGTGTGCAATAATGACAAAGCAGGTTACATTTTAGGGCATGGCTTGGGATTTACATGTCACTATTGTATGAGAAATCGGCTAAGTTTTCCAATCTTCGACTCACACAAAGTCAAGAAAATCTGAAATGGCATATTTTGACTTTGTGTGAAGATAAAGATCTTTGAGGAAATGGTGGAAAAAAGAGGAGACCAACTTTTGTATCCCATTTCAGTAAAAGTAACTCTAACCTGGTAGTGAAATTACAGAGCTTGGCTGCAGTGGGCATTACACAGGAGAGTGGTGTGGGTTCCTCTTCGCTGTTATTTTTTAATTGCCACAGTCTGTAGCAGTTTCAATCCAATTAATGAAGGAGGGGGAAGAAGTGTGCCTGGCCTCCAGGGGGGAGATTTACTGGCCACACACGGGCACGCACACATCATGCTTGTGGAAGACTTGATGCTTGCACTCGCTGTCTCGGCCTCTCTTTCTCTTTCCCCCCTCTTTTGTCTTTGCCGCTCCTCTGCACACAGACGTACACACGCCACACGGTACGTCTAATTTACAGGAGCTGCCACTGCACAGCATGTGTGTATTAGTTTTGCTTAATGCCTTCCAGATGCCCAAGCTCTATATCCCGTTGCCCATACGTACTGAAAGAACAGACGATTGTTCCTGGGGTCTTCCTACTAAAGAGAACCAGGTGTGGGGGAGACGGCCTGCACATTTGTGACAAAGGGAGAGCGTTGTGAGCGTTTGCTAAATAGGTTTTCATGTTATTCGGTGGGGAGGGGGGTTAGTCACCACACACATTGTGGCAGAGTCCTGCATGCATGAATACTGTGCAGCTATGATAATGATGGTTAGGATGGAAGCTCCTTCTCAAACTTTATCGGTTATGTCTGACAAACTCCAAAATGTTTCAAGACAAACGTTAGAAGGCTTGAAACAGACGACTTTTCTGTACATCAATTATTATTTTTATACATTTATCTTTTCAGTGGTCTCGGCAGCCGAAAGATGACACTCGATGAGTGTAGCACACCTACACTCTCTGTCCACAGCTGTGGAATGCTTGGATTTCTAGAGCAACATTTCTCTCTGACCCCAGTGGATTAACCCACTAGGGGGCCCAGAAGTAAATATGAGCTGTAGACTGCCACTAGCCTCCTGCCCTCTATGGACTGTGTACTCAATCACCTTCAAGCACCCATCAAAACACAAAGCACACCAAATAACACATGGCAGCTTGATTATTTTGTCAAGGACTAGGTGCCAGAAGCTGGAGTGTCTCATCTCTTATTATTTCCAGTGATGTTTGTGAGTGTTTTTGATCAGCGTTTGCATACAAATGTTTAGAGAATGAATTTCAGTGTTGCGAGCTTTTGTGTGTGTTTGTATATAAACACAGTTATTTGCTCACAGATCTCTCTTACCTATATATGAAGTAATTAGACGCAGGTAGTGTTTCCGTGTTTGTCCTGGACTGAATTTCCTGACATCAGTTTGTGTTAATTCTTGTTTTGTTTTGGGGTTGTTGTTTTTTTGGATGAGTATTATATTTTTTCCCTCCTCTAACAAGATTCTTCCTCCTTTCTGCCCGTCTATTGCAGACCGCGGTCCTCGAGGAGCTTTGGACCTGACAGAGTTAATTGGCATTCCCCTCCCTCCCTCCGTCTCCTTCGTCACAGGCTTCGAGGGTTACCCCGCTTACAGCTTCGGCCCGGAGGCCAACGTGGGGCGGCTTACAAAGTCATTCATCCCCGATCCGTTCTATCACGACTTTGCCATCACAGTCACAGCCAAACCGACCACCCGGCAAGGCGGCGTGCTGTTCGCCATCACCGATGCATATCAGAAAGTGAGGACACTGTTCACCACGTCTCTTCTTTGTTTTTTGCTCCCTTCCAGGAAAATATTAAAGCTTTTCTACATGTTTTATGTTCTTCAGATTGTACAATTAGGTGTGGCTTTGTCTGAAGTGGAGGATGGCTCCCAGAGAGTCGTACTGTACTACACCGACGCAGAAACAAGAGGCCGCACCCAGGAAGCTGCTTCATTCAAAATGGGTGACCTGACAGGAAGATGGGCGAGGTTTACACTCACTGTGCAGGGCTCAGAGGTGATTAAAGATGTTATGCTAATTATCTCTTGGTGTACTCTATGCTATGTTAAAGTGGGATTTGGCAACTTGATTTGTAACATAACCTCGCCTTTCTTTCTTTGTGGCCAAGCTATTTGAAACTGAGCTGTGTGACTGCTGTGCATCTGCGCTTCATTGCACTTTGTGGATAAATCCAATTCCTTTCTGCACATAGAGACTATATATAAGGTAGATATACCTTCAAGGTCTGAGTCACAAGCATCTTAAACCTGCATTATTTCTTATGGCCAGCAGGGGGTGACTCATGTTTCTAAAACAAAGTCTGAGATATAAAAGTTTATGGAAAAATGATCAATCAGCATCTTTATCTGTGACCTCAGGAAACACTTTCCAGAGTTTGTGGTCTCAATCTATAGTTTAAAGTCCTGTTTTGCGTGTGATGCTCTTTTTGTAAATTATAGTCTGCATTAGAGTCAAAAGAATGGATAAAGCGTGATATTCTTTAGGTCAGCCTACCTTGTGATTGGCAAGTTGCTACTGTATTGTCATATTTGGTTTTAAAACACCAACGTGGCAACAGGCTGCTAAATAGTTTTCTCGTTTTCAGACCTTACATGTGAGTATTATGTCACAAAATTCAGACATACACTTACTGTGTGCCTAAATGCAAGGAATAAAGATGTTTGCACAGATCATCTGTTCCATACAATTACATTTTCCTTTTTTTTCATATGGTTTTAAAGCTCAAGCATGTGCACTTGTCCCAACACGTAGGTGCGCCTCTACATGGACTGTGAGGAATACCACCGGGTTGCCTTCATCAGGAGTGCTCAGCCTCTGACCTTCGAGTCCAGCTCAGGGATCTTTGTAGGGAACGCCGGGGGTACGGGCCTGCAGAGGTTTGTGGTAAGTGTCGATGTGTGCGTGTTTGTGTCCCTTCTAGCCACGTGAGCGCTTCGGTACTTCCTACACTGTCTTTTGTCAGCTCTGTACAACAGCTGCATTTCTGCTGTGCTTATTCCTCATCCCAAGCGTCAGTGGGTTTGGATCAATGACTTTGAAATGAATATTGAATCCACAGCTAGTTGCAGAAACAAATGTGGTGTTTGGACAGTTGCCGACTTTACATCTGAGAATGAACACAATAGTCTTCGTTGGCAGCTTTACGACTGCCACGGGAGGCGAGGAATGAATGACCAAGTGTACTCATGAGCACTTCTTTGTCCTATGAGAGCTCCTAAATGACAGGCTGCTTACTTACATATGTGCACCAGGGCTAGTAGTCTCATTTTTGAATGATTTAAACTGAGTGCACCTGTGATTACGGCTGCCAATTCTTTCCCTATAAAGATGAGAAATCAAAAAATAGTAAATATTAAAGGGTAGAGGCTAAAATCCCTCACGATAGTTAAAAATATCCCTGTGCATTTATAGCAAGTACGTGTTATCGAGAAGTGCTGAGAAATCAAATCCATGTGCAACGCTGGCCTGTGCAAGCAGTGCTCTATAAAAGAAAATAAACCAGTAAAAGCTTCAGCACTTTCGTCCCCATTATCTGTTGTTTTGTAATTCTGCTTTGTTCATCACATTGCGACTGCAGATATGATGAAGAAAATAGCTTTTTTTTTTTGCATATCTATGGGGGAAATAGTTTGTATTAGTGTGGGTCAGAAAATATCTGTTATGTCATCAAGATATCTATCTAAAACATCTTCAGTGAACTGTCAGAATATTACATTTTAATAAGAAGAGACCTAAGTTCATTTTAGAAAACATGCCAACAGTACTTTTCCCGAATAAATCAACCCACGACCGGTGGCTGAACTAGAAAAGCACACGACCTGTGACTTTAAAAACAAAATATAGTCCTCTTCTTTGCCACTTTTTAACCTTTTGTTCTCGTGAATTCTTTTTTTATCCAAGTTCATGAGACGAACAGACTACAAGATGTTCCATTTCCACAACAGTGGAAAGAAATCCTTATCACAAAGCAGCTTTTGGGTTTTTGTTTTTTTGGGGGGGCTCTCTGTCATTAAGATTTTATTTGTGAAACGTGAGGAGAGTTTCAAAGAAATCTAATGAGCCGGGGAGGCAGAGTGTGTTTATTCAGGAATTTTTTTGGTCTCTGAGGGGAGTTCATTTCACCGCTGAAACAATCTGTTAGGTTTCTCCTACCTATTGTGGTTTAAAACCAACGCTGACGTACGTACATAGATCACCAGGAGCTACAGTTTCATTTTAGATGTAAAGCAACCTCGCTCTAGCATCATTTCAAATCTTGTATATCTTGGTCTGTGTTTAATTTATGAATAATGATTTCCAGCAACCCTTTCAGGCTGTCTAAAGTACATAAAGTGATGTATTTAATAGAGGAGGACTTATAGTGGTGTTATTGTAGCTTTAAGGGCAATGCAGGGTTATAGACCATTAGAAATGTGAGGCTTCTTTCCCCTGCAATTCAATTTCAGTGTCATTTTAATTGAGACTAAATTACTGCTGTTTTATCCCATGAGTCATAGCTGCTGGCATCCTGCCAAAGCCTTGTGGAAACAAAATATTTTTTGTAATATCCTGACTAAAAATGCCAGTGTAGCTGCATTACAACAACTTTTAGAAAGAGCAAAAAGTTCCTCTGCTTTCAGTGTTTCTTGTGCCACAATTCCATTGTACGTACAATTTCTATTCTATTCTGTTCTATTATTTTACCCAACTTAAGGCCACATACTGTACATCTACACTGTTTAATATCAGCCTACTGGTTGCTAGCAAATTATAGTTACCCACATTTGAAGCCATTTCACTTTGTGATGTAGGACCATGATTAAAATATTGACAAAAGTCTTTCACATTGGCTGTATTCGAGGTTTCATGGAAGTGGAGAATTTGTTTTAAACATTTGCTCTCTGATTGAACTGTTGGATTGTTTGGGGAAGATGCGAGTAACTTTGCAACAATCAAAAAATGGCAAATTCACTGTAGCAGCTGCTTCTTAGGCTAAAACTCAATCGATTACAAAACACAGAAGTCTGAAATTAAGGCTTCTTTTAACCTTGAATATAATGCACAAATAACGCACAAATTTCCCCACTGTGCGATCAATCTTATCTTATCTTATCAGGATACTAAGGCTAAGACCTGCTAGCCAATCAGAACTTTGGCTAGCTACAAACTTTGTTGTTACCGTCATTGTTATTGCCCTGCTTGATGAACAGTCTGTGCCATGTGGGTTTTTGTTGTTGATATTTCTCAACTCTTTATTGCTGACTGTACAGCTCTCTGCAGGTACTCAGGCAATCTGTCTAAAAGCGCCTGATGTCAGATGGGGGCAGTATTGGAAATACAGAATGTGGTGCAACCATCTGTGAACTACTCTTGCTTTTGTTGTTGTGGTTCAATTAGCCAGCTGTGGATTGAAGTTGTAACATCCAAAAAAAAGCTTAATTAACAGTGTTAAAAAGATGAAAAGTTTTTATTACAGCCACTGTCCATACTTTTCTTTTTTTCTGTTGTTGAGGTTTTTTCACTCTTTTCCTGTGTCAGGTGAACTTTCCTAACACTGCATTGCCTGTCTGGGCTCAACCAATCAGCATTAAATGAACGCAAAGCGTCATCCATGTCGAGCACTGTGCAGTTGGGATTTTGGTGCAATGCACAGGAGCATGTTTGTGGTGGTTAAAACCCCTCTACATAGCCTCTCCATAAGCAAATACCTCAGCAAACGTACACGACTGCTGTAGCATAAATTAAGCATGAATAAATTAAGTCCTATGTAGCGTGTATAAAGCTGGATGATATCACCACTTGGGGCTCAGAGTTGTTCTTTCTCTTGCCAATAAACTCTTTCACTCCTTTCTTGGCTCTCTTCGTGCATCCTCTCCTCCCTCTTTCCTCATCTCTCAGAAAAAGAGGAGCAGAAGTAACTGTCTGTTTCCAGCTGTTCAACTTTCAAACTGATCCTCCTCCAAAACGATGCAGCAGCGGCTCTTTGCAGCACTGCACTACTCCACAGCGTTACATGAACACACAAAAACAAATAAATATCTTCGTCCTTGCTGAACCAGTTACTCATATGTTAAACTGGCTTCACTGAACCACAGGCCATGTAGGGCGCAACATAAAATGTGTGTTGGCCTTTAACACAGTAGTGCAAAGTGACCTTTTGGATGTCTTCTCACATGCTTTGGCCTGTGGCAGCCATAGTGTCCAGGGACTGCCAGTAACTGCAGGCACACAACAGTTTCTCATCTCTGGCATCTGAAAAGTCCAGTGTCTGTCTGTGAGCAATAACCAGACTTCAAAATATATATAAACAGCCCCGATGGCGCATGTCATGCAGCATGCGTGGCTATATAAACTAGAAGCTGATATGTTGCAAAATACTTCAGCTACTGTGAAGTTTTGAAGATACATCAGTAACAGTTTAACAAAAGAAGTCAAACAGACAATGTTTGCACTTTCTCATAGATGAGGAAGCATTAAGTGCAATGCCAACAGCTGCATGAAGTTATTTATCTCCATAGCAACTGATCAGACTTTTTCCACTGTGATTCACTCACAGATGCACTTCTATATTAATTTACAGTCAATAGACAGGGTATATTTATTTCTATTCACTTATAATTAAATATAAGAAGTCATCTTGTGATAAAGCGTAATAACAAAACGTTCAAACAAAAAAAAGCAGAAATACAGGTTTTAATGTTTGTATAACTAAGCAGCCAAGTGCACAACCACACTCCTGTTTATACAAACTTTTGTTGAAATCATCTGACTTTTGTGAATTTACTGTAGAAACCAGTTGAAGCTTGACCTCCTTTCCATCGGTCATTTTCAATGCACCCGACCTCATTTACTAACATCTTCAGCTCACTTTTAGACTGATTTTGTTTACATTTTTAAGAAATGAAGTTGCTAGTACTGCTTTGTTTTGCAGTGTACCATTAGCGATACTGACAGCTTTCGTGTGTGAAGGCTCTCTGGTGTGTTTTCTTGAATTTGTGCCGGGAATAATGTCTGTTTACTGTTGTCTGTTTTGTTTCAAGGGTGACTTATGACAGAAATTTAACACTAGCTGACTATAAAGGTTTGAGCAGCACATGTTTATCCCAGACCTACAAACGTTCAGATGAGTCTGAGGTGACACCTGTGATGCTTAGTTGCTAGACCTGGATTTAAAGGAATGAAAGGCTAGGGCAATTAGTCAATATATTAAGCAGACAGTATAAATGGTGCAGCTTTGCAGCATTTTTGGTTGGTTGGTTGGTTGATTTGTTGGTGCACTGGTACTTAGGTTGGTTTTTTCACTGGTTCATTTGTTTGTTTGTGGGTTTGTTGGTTGGTAGGTAAAGCTTGTTTTTTACACCATAATTATATGCTCTGCTACAAACAACTAACTGGTGCTCACCTGTTCGATGTGCTGTGTGTTCAGTTGTCGCTGCTACAGACAGCCGTGCGTGGTGGCGAGCATTTGAAAACTGCAACCAGAAACTTGCCGAGAAATTCTCCAACTGCTTTCCTGTGTTTAAATTCACGTAATCAAAAAAGTTTTTTACAAACTAACCGACTAAATCATTCATCCATGTGGCTGTGGCTTTAATGTAGGGGCAAATCCACATGTTGTGGTCGTTTAAAGGAGGCGGAAAAGGTTGCGTGGCACATTCTTTGTTTGTTTCAGATGTGTTGTTTACTGCACCAAGCAGATGTCTCTGATTTGGTTCACTATCCCCAGCTCCAATCCACCCTTCCTTCTCCTTCCTCTCTGCTTCTCCCTATATCACTATTTCTCACTCCTTTGCCGCCATTAAATTTCATAGGCTGTCCTTCATTCCATTAAAACCAGCTGTTTGTCATCTGGCCTGATCCCAGTATCAACAAACTTGGCTGAAATTGCCTTTAGCAAGTATTTACAGATGCAATAAGAAGACAGGGCCACTGACTCTGATTTAAATAATCTTTTGTTATACTATGAGTGCACTGGTCCGTGACCGAGAACTAAATAAACCCACCTTTAACCACCTTTGATATGCTCCTTACATTGGTAGGGAGCATATCAATGGTTTAGGATATTTGGCTTACTGTGTGATAACTTGTCAGAATTATGACATGTTTATCATCAGCTGCAATCACTGAACATGTGTGCGCCTTTATATTGTTCTCTAATTTCTGTTCATTCTAAAACTGCATTCCTTCCTTTATGAGTATTTACAAGTATTTACAGCAGACCTCACAAATGACACAATCTGAATAAAGCGTAATTTATCATCGTTTCCTAACAGCAGAAGAAAGCATGACACGTATCCTTCCCATGATAAAACAAAGACCGTTTGAGTTTCTGCCAGCATAAAACAACTACATGTGCTGACAGCTCTACAGTCCAGCGAGGGGCTTGGAGGGCATAAACATGTCACACATTACCTCCAAGGTTCTGCAAGGATGCCTTGCTGTCAGAGCGCCCCTTTACAAAATAAGAAACCAGGTGCAGCTATCTCTGTGTAAGTGTAAAACCATCCATTAAATAGTCATAACCTGCATTTTAAAATGATATAAAATGACAAAATTGGTCACCAAAAATTTCTTTCTAACCAAATTTAGTTCGGATTGGGAATGGGACCCTTCTCTAGAGGTTACCTTTCAGAGTCATCCCACATATTGGCTCAAGGTTACAGACAAGTATGGACTGTATACAAGAGACTTACCAAAATTCAATATTCATGAACTTCTAAAAAGAAACAGCCTTTTTTTTTTTTTAGAATGAAAGGTTTAAATGTGCTGCATTATTTCACAACCTTCCAGTTTCCCTCTGTCGGCCTCCAGAGTATCCTGGGACACCATCCAAGACTGTGGATGAGCTCACATACAGCAAAAGAAAAAAGTTGCCCAGTTAAAATAGCTCAGCTAATAACGCTGTTACATGTCTCTTCATGGGGCAGGTTCAATTCAGTTCAATTCAGTTCAATTCTCATCAAAATAACAATTTAGTTGCCTAAATGTGCTCAAGATCAATATATTATCATTAGTTGGGTAATAATTTAAGACATACGACAGCATTAGCTACACATGCTTATACTTCACAGGGCCACAGGGGTAGAGACTGGCTAGTCTTGGGGGAGTCATTCCCTACCTTGTTTCCACAGGCCTTTTAAATGTAAATCCATCATATAACACTTTCTGTGTTCTCCCTTTGTCTACATGGTTTCTCTCTGGGCACTCAAACTTCCTTCCTGGTGGAGCAATGGTTATCTGTCCCTCAGTGATAGCCCTGTCCAGGGTGTACCCTGCTTCTCGTCCTATCACAGCTGGGATAGTCTCCAGCCCTCTCCTCCTCCTTGATTAAGACAAAGAAAATTGATGAGAGGATTATATAATTGTATAAATACAGAAAGGATTTGACATAGCTTAATCTTCTGTGTTAATTTGCCACAAGTAAATATTAAAATTATGGGCTGGTGCTTTAAGGTTGATGGGAAAATTGTCTTTGGAGCAGATACAGAAATGCACCTGTTTCCTAGTCCTCGGAGCTTCTATAAAATTTAATGACAGAATGAATTAAATTAGCGTGCAATATAACACGAACTCTCCTCTCCAGGGCTCCATCCAGCAGCTGCTGTTGAAGGCAGATCCCACGGCCCCAGATGACCAGTGTGAGGAGGACGATCCTTATGTGAGTCTGCATGAAAACACTCGAAACTGAGAAAAGTTCAGCTCCTCAAACGTCTCTAAAACACTGCAAACTTGGAACTATGGCTCCCTCTGCTGGTAGACATACAGTACTGCATAAAATTCAATTCTGACGCCCGCATACATCATTTACATTTAAACATTTAAAAGCATAAACCATCATGAATCCATTCCACCTGCTTTGGTGCAAATGAAAGTGACAGCGGGTCAAAGCAGCTAGATTTTATAATCTTGGCCTACTGTCACACTATATATTTTTGACTGACAAAAAGTCATTTCACACATTTTTTTTAATCATTTAGAGGTAAAACTTTAAATATGAAAATGTTCAAAATGTCATAAATTTACCTGTTTTGTAACTACAGTGGCGTTACAACATACAGGATTGGTGTAATCATAAATACAAAGTCCAGCTTAATATGTGCTTGAAATTATTTAATTTGCTTGTAATTCCTCTTAAATCTTGGTGAGCTGCCCAGTTTTTCTTCTATTTGCTTGCCTTTAAAATCTTTAAAGAGCACTACATTTAAAGTAAATGTCTTAAATTACACGCATTATCAAGCCCACTACCGGCTATGGAGATAAATTTTCCTCAATAATATTGTCCTTTCTTGTGTTAGCAAGGTAACAAAATATACTGAGAAGGAATATGTAATCTTGTGAAACAGAGGTTATTTTTAGGAAAAGCAAAAAGAAAAAGTCATGACCTTTACAGGGTGCTGTAATATACAACATAAACAAGCTCTCTCTCTCACACACACTCTCACACACACTCTCTCACACACACACACACACACACACACACACACACACACACACACACACACACACACACACACACACACACACACACACACTGACATTCCTGACCGAGCCACAGTCAGTCTGTCCTGATAATGTTGTTTAGAACATTAATCATTTCTGATATCCAGTGTTTGTTTGTTTGTTTGTTTGTTTGTTTGTTTGTTTAAATTAAAGATAAGTTTCAGTGAAAAACATCAGTAACATGTGAGTAACCGTGGGAACCAAACTCTGGAATAAGGCTGTTTTGCTTATGTGTACATTTGGCCTCTTTCCTCATTTAATTTTCACTTCCTGCAGCTAAAAACTCAGATGGAATTTTGGTCTGCTGAACTTTTCCAACTTTCTCTGTGTTTTGTCTTCTAATTCCTTTTATCCTGCTCTCCTTTTCAACTCCAGGCCTCTGGCTACGGGAGCGGTGACAATGAAAACTTGGAGGGTAAAGATGAAGTGAAGAAGATTGTGGAGGAGAGAGAGTTCACCATGGTGTGTGCACTGTTGTTTTGTTTTTACCCCATTTATTTGCGCAAGCGAGTCACAAATGAAAAAGCTTCTGTCCTCTCAGTACCTGTGGAGACACCAAAATGATGATAATTGCTGCCAGCTCTGTGCAATCTGTAATGAATTTATGCAAATAATATCACATTACTATGCTTAAGGAAATGGCTTCTAAAAAAGCCCACTAAAAAAGAAAAGAAGATGGCCAATGTGTCATTGTATAGATAAGTTATGTTCCCATAGTGATTTAAAATAAACCTGTTGATTAAAACTTTAAAAACGTAACTTAATATTAAGACTCAGTCCACAAATCAATTTTTAGTTGATTTTTTTAGTCATTTTCTGGGAACTTTAAGCTACAGAGTCAAAGACACTTGAGTTTTTGGTGATTGTCTTCCAAGAAACTAGCTAAGAAACCATCTAAAAGTGCAGATAAGAGAGATTTCAATCACACAGATCACCATCTGTGGTCCAAGTATGACTTCACTGATGTACATGTATTTCAGTCCCTTTTGTATGAACACACAATCCAGATGTGTGCGACCTCTTCTCCAGGCAGTCTGAGCTACTTAATAAGCGTCTCCCTTGGACACTCAAAGGCCTGTCAGACGATGGATTAAAATCAAAAACTCTCTTCAGGAAAGAAAATGATTTACAGCCTTTTTTCCATCTGCAGTCATTTCTATTTATCATTCATGAGCAAGACAGCGGGCTTTTCTAGGCGTGCGGTCATGACATTTTATGATCGCAGCAGATCTTGTAGACGTAATGTTGGAATACTCTAAGAAATGTGTGGAATGAGGCTGTCAGTGTGACACTGTATTAGGATCTGATCTGAGAGCAAACATTTCCTACCATCCGTGGCAAACGCTTCACTTTCTTTCTTTTTCTTGTTTGGTTGTCTGTTCACATATACAGAGACTCTTTGTTGAATTATGAAAGAAAAAAAAAAGAAAGGCTCTTTAATTAATCCACAGCTGCAGCTATAACTAGTGTGCTGTAATATCCAGATTGCAGAATATTATGCATTTAAAAATATAAAAAATATGCAGTTTAGTGCTGAAGGTTGGTCTAAAGATGCACACTGATTTCTTTTTTTGTTTGTTTGTCTGTTTGTTTGTTTGTTTGTTTTACCATCGTGGTTATTAGCCAGAGCTGGCCCCCACTTACATTGTGATCCCACCTCCACCCACTGAGATGCCAACAAGCGATGACGAAGATGACAACTTTGAGGAAGCTTCTGGGCAGGAAGTGGAGGTGACCACGGTGCAAGGTAAAATGCATTCATGTAAACGTTTTAATGTGGTCTCAGGAACTCTGTCCTGTGGCAACAAACAGCAGTTATCTGCCACTTAAAATATATATATATTTTCAGGATTAGACCAGTGATATAGCAAAATTATTTCATGCTTCCCTTCGTTTGTGCTGCAATTCATGAGTAAATCGGCTCCTCCTTCGTTGCATTTCCAAGAGTTTCCACCAGATGTTGCTGAAGACACAGTGTAGCTTCCTTTCCTTTGTTCGTATGATCCAATGCTCAACCTTTTCATCTGTGCTTTATTCATCAAATCCACAGCAGTGCCATTTTTAATGTGCTCAAACATGCTTGTTTTTTCCTTTTTCTCTTTATGTTACAGCAAAGTCATTTCAGACAGGTGCTTCAGTTTCCACACCTGACACTGTAAGTCAGAATTATCTTCTGAATTTATATAACATAAATGTGTCTGTTTCAACATATTATGGGTTAAGATCATTACAGTTTTTATATAATTAAGGCAACAGGTCTTTAAA
This sequence comes from Rhamphochromis longiceps, assembly GCF_057381845.1. Classification (NCBI taxonomy): domain Eukaryota; kingdom Metazoa; phylum Chordata; class Actinopteri; order Cichliformes; family Cichlidae; genus Rhamphochromis; species Rhamphochromis longiceps. The sequence goes on along the minus strand of NC_140565.1, from coordinate 28,129,851 downwards.
GGTCTGTAAAGGGGATGGTTGGTACTCTGCTGTAACTCTAGACGGGCTGGAAGTGACGTGGTTGATGAGGTTAACATTAAATGTGCTTTAAAGAGAGAGAGAGAGAGAGAGAGAAAACGGAAACTGTTTCCTGTAGAGCAAGTTTGTCCCACTTACTACAGCTGATGCTGCCCTATTTTTTTCCTTTTATTTTTTTTAAATTAGTGTGACTGCAGTCTACATAAAAAATAAAAAAAAAATCCTAACTCCTTAGTCCCTCCAGGTTTATCCAGGGCAGAAAGGGGAGCCAGGCCCAGCTGGTCCCCCAGGACCTCCAGGCCCTCCAGGACCAGCCTCAGAAGAGGGACAAGGAGGGGAGCCTGGACAACGAGGCCCACAAGGACCACAGGGACCCCCAGGCACACCTGGACTTCCAGGGAAAGATGGACACCCTGTGAGTTTAACCTGCACGTTTGTGCACTGAATTTGAGGCATTCACAAGCTTCTATTTTTAAACAATTCAGACGTCCGTTCACGGAGCACAGGATGTTTTTTTTACTCTGTTGTGTTGTCAGATTTAAACATGATTGATTTGCTTTCTGTTTTTGTCTTTTCTCCAGGGAAGCAAAGGGGAAACTGGTTCACCAGTAAGTAAAATCCTCCTAGTCTTTCAAATATATAGTTTCCTTCATGTGGAAGTTATTATTTAATGTCTCAAAGGGGAAAGCTCATGTGCACTGCCGTGATTGTCATCTCTCTCAGGGAGCAAAAGGATTTCCAGGACTACCCGGAGAGTCTGGTCCTAAGGGAGAAAAGGTAAAAACCTTTAGGGTGGTTACAGAAATTTTAACATGGACTTATAAAATTAAATATATAATTAAAGAAATAAGTAAGTAATCCTTGAAATGTAGAAAATAACACAAACTTTCTTCTGTTTCTCTCAGGGTGATCCTGGTGTTGGACTACCTGGCCCTCCGGGTCCTCCAGGACCTCCAGGGCAGCCCAGCAAGTCCTCCGTGTTCCTGGTCAGTCATTTATTCATTTTGTTCTTAGTTTAAGCAAAATCAGGTGTGCTTGATTCATACAAGGAACTAAAATTAGCTCCAGTTTATTTGTGAAATCCTTGTTTCTGTTCTGTATACCTTCATATACGTGAACTTTTCATGTAGACACTGCCCATATTCTATTTCCAAATGTTGATATGAATTTGTTAGGTTGTATTTTTTCTGGTGTGATGCTAAAGCTAAGTCACATTTGTTGCAGCAGAAATCAGATCTGATGATACGCCCATCGTTTTCATTATGTTCCTCAACATTTTTACACAGCAGTGATATTCATACTGGGGATGAAAATAAATATTTTAAGTTGAAAATAAAATATTTATTTATATATTGTGGAATGAGAAAAAAAAGGCTCATTATGTTATAACCAACCATAACATTTTAGTATAAGTGACTTACCTTTTGACTAAATGAGGGGTCATTGCCTTTGTGTTCATCAGGAGGGTTCTGGATTTGAAGACTTTGACAGTGACACAGAGATTATTAGGGTAAGTGAAGTTGCTTTCTCTGTCTCTGTATACTGACACTATAGTTTACCTGTTTTACAGAGCATTTTTCCCATAACTGTAATGTTTTCTTGTGTTATCAGGGTCCCCCAGGGCCTCCAGGTCCCCCAGGACTGCCAGGGCCCCCAGGATCTCCTTCTGAGGACATCTTTTCTGGACTACCTGGGACTCCTGGGAAAGATGGAAGGGATGGACCAAAGGGCGAACCTGGACTTCCTGTGAGTTTTACCTTGGTCCATTTTCTGTTAGAGCCCAATCTAAATGCAGCAGCTTAAAAATACTAAATGAACCAATATGTTTTCTACATATTGTAAACTCTAGCAGCTCAAGTATTATAGTTTATACAGGCTCAAGTTTATACAGTATTATGGTTTCTTTCGAAGGACAAGACAAACACTGAAAATGTAATTTCTTTAGTAGATTTCACATCTGCTCTCACATAACAAACTCATTTGTCATTTGCTAATTTATGCTAAAAGTTAAACAGGAGGTATACTCTAACTCTATTAAAACTCTTTCAAAGGACCCACCTGACACACACAATAGAATTAATTAAAATCAAGAGCAGTTTTTATTCAAAACAAAACAAAAACATAATTTTGCATGAAACATTTCTGTGATTAAGGTTTTTTTGAAATGCATCTTTCTTTTAGTCTTTGCCTTCAGAACATTCATTTTTGACCTGGGTTCTGTGTTCAGGTGTCTGAGGAGTGGTTTAGTGGCTCTGGGTCTGATTCAGAGTCAGGGTCTGGTCAGGTACAATGGGCTGAAAAGACAGTATTTCCCCCAATGCCATTTAAAATGTTCATTTACTGCTTTCCTGCCATTGCTTGATGCACAGAATGAACAAAGATTGTATGTGTCTGCAGTTAAGACTTAGTGGTTCCTCTTTTGAAATACATTACATACACTAGTTAAATTGTACAGTACATAAACATATCTGCCACCTCATTTTATAATCATGTGAAAAATGAAGTTTTCCCAGCACGATGGAATTCTATGAAAAATCAAGTACGTCCTTACTACTTTTTATAAGGTTAATGCTAATCAAATGCACCTGATTATTTGATCATCATAAAGTGTGACCACTTCTATAAAAGCAGAAGTTGGTAGTTTGTGGGTCTGGTGCAGTCAGGTGTGTGTTAATACAAGGTCACAATCTTCCCCAGTGTGGATGTCCCAACAATTTCACCACAAGGTCTGACCCAAGCGCCACATTTCAGACTCTACAAGCCTCAGTTAGTATATTAGATGTTAAAGTTTGTGACAGTAAGGTTGAAACAAGTGTGGCTTCTTTGGAAGGGTCACCAAGAGAAAACCTATTCTCTCTAAAAAGAACATGGCTGCACGGCTTAGGTTTGTAAAACTAATCAAGAGTTCTGGAACAATTTCTTTTGGACAGACAAGACCAAAGTAGAGAAGTCTGGTCATAAAGTGCAGCAGGACATTTGATGAAACCCAAATGCAGCATATTAGCAGAAACATCTCATACCAACTATTAAGCACAGTGGTGGAGGGGTAATGATTTGGGTTTGTTTTGCAGCCACAGGACCTGGACACCTTGCAGTCACTGAGTCATGAACTCCTCTATATACTCAAGTATTTATTGAAATTATTTCTCCAATGGCTAAAGCCAGGCTGAAATTGTGTTATACAGCAGGACAATGATCCCAAGCAAAGCAGCAAATCTACAATATAATTATTGAAAAAGAGAAGGATTGGGTTGTTGCAGTGGCCTGGGCTTAGTCCAGACTTCAACCTGATTGAAATTCTGTGGCCAGAACTGAGAGCCTAAACAAACGTCGTTAAATCATGTGATGTACTTTGTTTTTCACGAGACTACATAGAGGCTTGTGAAAATGTTTCATTTTCAAAAGCTTGTATTTGCACCCACACACCAGTAAATGGATCAGGCCTTTCTTTCCATTATCCTCGCAGCTTTTACGGCAGGAGCTAAAGTGATGAACAACAAGCGCTTGAATTTGGTTGCAGCTGTAGCATCTGTTGGTGGAAATGTGTCTTTTTGTTTTTTTTTTAATTATAGAAGCTCTTACTAACAGTGTGAATGATGTACTCACAGGCATGGAGTATTCACTGCAAGGCTGCTTTGGTTCATGAAAGTTTTATTCACTTCAGACCAAAGAGGCTCAAGAGCTTTAATATGTTCTCATTTCAAACGGCTCGCTTTTATGAGCTCACACCAAGCAGCCCGCTTTTGTCCAAAAAATCTGAATAAGAGCCACAATTACGCAAACTATGCCAACTCTGTAATACATGTACATGTTATTCTGGTAAATCCAAATTCTTGAGGGGAAAAAAATAATTTTGTTACACTTGCAGGGAGTCAGTGGAAAAGATGGCAATCCTGGGCCTGCTGGGGAGAGAGGAGACAAGGTAAGGCTAATGATCAACATATATTGTATTGTCACTATTTAAGACATGGATTTAAGAAGAAAATCCTCTCACTGGTTTTGGCTCTCATTTGTGTGTTTTCCAATCCTCAACCTTTAGTTTTAGCCCTCTCTGATTTCCCTAGAGAAGGCCTCTAAGTGCTCTGTTAGCAAAAACAATTAGACAAAAACTCTATAACCGCCTAACACAAAGAGCCTCTTAATGAGATGCCCCAATGGACCAATAAAGCCAAAGGGGCTTGAGTGTAAACAAGTCTGTATTGCAATAGCCGCTCTGTTTTTGTTTTCATGGAAACCCGAAAGAACAACCTTTCCCCATTAAACACGAGCTAACTCTATTTCATTATGTTTTTAACAGGGCGAGCCTGGTGTGAGTGGTCAACCAGGACCAAAGGTAAGATTGTTTTGTTTTTTTGTTTTTGTTATTGTTTTTTAATCCTGTCCTGCTGGAAGGTTTTGCAATCAGACTTGTGATCTGAATGCATGGTGGTGCTGAACACATTTAGCTTTTGCAAGAACAGCTATACAGAATCTCTATAGGCTCCTCTTGTTCATGTGAATCATTTATCTGCTTATTTATTCATTTATTTTTGTGTTATTTTAAATATTAATATTATATATGGATATGACGATGTCTAAGTCAAGACAGGCAAGAGAAAAAAAAGTGGTGATGGTTTGGATGGGGAGTAGAAATGGGATGATAGAAACAAATAGAAATGCACAATGTATCGCCAACTGCTGCATCTGTAAGAAACAAAGAACAAAACAAACATACAGCACGTGAACACAAGACATTTGATAATACACAGATACATGAATCCACAAATCTTCCTATAATGTGTGTGTATGAGTGAGAGAGACAGAGAGAGAGAGACGGTGAGTGTGTCTTTGTCACAAATGTATTTCATAATGAGGGTGGGAAGCTGCAACAATACCCACCAGAAGCCTGAAGGCACGCAGAGATGGAACCAGGACAACCCCCAAGACGGTCCAAGACCTGAGGCCACACATCTCTGTGACATTCACTTGTCCATCCCAGGAGGAGAAGGAGAGAGGCCCCAGATGGGGTGCCCACAGCCAAAGGGTGAGAATCCCAGAGAACCAGAGGTAATGGGCACTCGACCCTGCTAGAGGCTGGCCACCCTGGTACGAGCCGATAGCAGGGTCCCAGGGTTCCAGTGCCCGAGGCGCCCAGGACCACCTGGCAGCGCCACTCTTCCCCGACATGGTGGAAGTCCAGGCCAACCTGTGCCACCAAGGGAGCGGGCTGACGACCTTCACCCACTCACCCTGGGACCAACAAGCACAAGTAGGGACTGGCAGAAAACCACTGGCTCAGTGGGCACCCTCATTCCCCAAAATCCGCCATGATGTTAAAGAAGGTTGACCTGGGGTCAGCAATGTCAATGCCCCGGAACACTACTGAGTCTGGGTCAGCACCCACCACCCCCACCACAAAGAGTGTATTGGAGTGTGCAGATGAAGACTCCTCTGGAGATGTGTGACAAAGTGAAGGGGCAAGACTAACTGGTCTGGGTCCAAGACAAGATGCACCCAGTATAGTTGTTCTGTCTCCTGGACGCTCCACACCCTTTCTCATTACATGATGAAAAACTTTGTATTGTGTTCTGATAATTATCTGGATTTTACTAGGGATTGGTGAAAATGAGTAGTTTATTTGAACAGTAAGATAATATTTTGCCCTACATTATTACATCTCCTGCTTTCCATAGAACACGTGTCAAGAAAGACAACACGGAGAACAAAAGAGACACACCACCAAGGAGACATAGATGACAGAAAAACTAGAGTACAACTCAACTAAATCCTGACTAATAATAACAGCATAAGATGCTGTTTTAACATGTTTTCAATAAAACATAAGGAATCAAAAATACAAAATAAACCCATAACGCTGCGTCACAGACCAAGCCCCGGACAACATGGTGATATTCCTTTCAGGTCATTATTATCTAAATATGTTGCCCATTTCTTTTAGAAATAATTAATGAAGTTTTGTTCTTTCTTTTTTTCCTTTTTTTTCTGCCACCTGTCTCGTTTGGTTCTTTAGACAATAATTCTGATGGATAAAGGCCAAGAAAGATGCCCAACGGATTTACTATACCAAGTGGACCAGCCCCGCCTTGCCGTACTGGTCCATTTGATTGACCTTTTTTTTTATTGTTTATTTTATTTTATTTTATTTTATTTTCAGTTGTTACATACATGACTGGGGGAAAGGAAAGGGAGAAAGAAAGAGCGGGAGGGAAAGAAGAACAGCGGGGAAGAGAGACGGAGATAAAGGGCACAAAAACAAACAAACAAACAAAAAAAAAGGTGGGGGGCAAAAAATACATATATATCAATCACCTGGATCACCTGTTGAGAGGGAAAAAAAAGACAGAAAGCAAGCAAAAAAGAGAGCAATATAATAAACAACATCATTGCGGTAATCTATGTGTAAATACTAAATATTGACTATTATTGCACAGCACGTAAGATCGACAGCGCACAGTGTGCTTTGAGGTAGCAGCAAAGGAAGGTGTCGTTTGTGTCCGTGAACACCTGTGTGTAAACCTGTGAGCATGAGCACACTTGTATTCAAAAGGTTCCTTCATGTAACGATCTGCTAGAGGGTGTGGGCCATAGCCCCATCCTGGTCCCTGGATCTCCTCCAGGGACCAGAGACCCCCAGAAAGCAAGAGTCCAAGGAAGACCAACAGAGGGGCAACTGTGCCACTCTACCGATAAGAGCTGAGGAGAGCCCCAGATGAGGGATCACCCAGCAGCCGCGGAGCAGAAGCCAGAGAGGGTTGCAGTGATGTGCCCCTAAGCAGCCAGCTGTGCCACAGTGGACCGAGCCCCAGGCCCAGAGGCCGAGGGCACTCCACCCCGTCCGAAGGGCCACGACCGAGCCACAGGCACCAGGCCCCGACAAGCCGCCACCGGGAGTGAGCCGGTGCATACCTGAGCGCCCAGCCCATGAAGTGTTGTTCTTTCAGTAATGATGTAATAAATCTCCAGCTCCTAATTGGTGGCGTGACTCTTTTCTGAATTTGATCGTTTGTGATATCGCTCATAATGGAGCTGCTAACTAGAAAGTAGTCTAAGCGAGATTGTGAGTGGTTTACTGGTAAAAGGAAGGTGTAATCCTTGAGAGTGATACGTACGCCAAGAATTGTAAAGACCAAATTCACTCTTGTATTATTTAAGAATGATGGACTTCAAATTCCTTTGACTCACTGCTGGATTGAGCCTGTCAATTTCTAGGTTGAAGTCTCCTCCTCCTAGGTTGAAGAAGCACGCTGTCAGAATGATCTGAGAAGGAAGAAGGGAAGGAAGGAAAAACTAGCAATACACAGATACTATAAATCTGCCTTCTGAATCTGCAATAGTGTTGCTAACTGAAGTTTTTGGGGGTTTTTTTTGCTTATTTATATGGCTACGCTTCTTTGTTTTGAATTGTAACAGGCTGAGAACACGGGTGGGAACTGTGGAGAAGTGAGTTAGGGTTAGTTGAAAGACGATGTCTGCCCGTGTCATTTAATCTGTGCTGAAGTCGATTGAAATGTGTTTTTTAATCTTTTTTTAAATTACTTTTAAAACTGTCAAAGAGTAAATCGGTAGAGAGAGTCAGTAATAGGAATGTGTGCAATTTGTGTTTTTTCATTTCGTCTCACAATACTACAGCATAGCTCTGCTCACTTACCTCCCACAAAAGGTTAAGATCTGCTCATTTTGCTATTCATTATATTTGATACATTGACAAACCACCATTATCGATATTGGCAATCATAATTCTGCTCACTTTTTCTGCTTGCATTGAGGCAAATGGTTTCTTGTGCTATGTTAAAGCAACTCCTTACCTGCTAAAATATTTTTTTACTTTTAAAAGTAAAAAAAAAACAAAAAACATTTTGTCTCTTTCAGGGAGATCAGGGCCCACCAGGATTCCCAGGTCTACCAGGAGCAGATGGTCCAGAAGGGCATCCTGGTCCTAGGGGTCTGCCTGGTCCTCCTGGCCCCCCAGGGCCTCCAGGAAGAAACTTCATCCCAGACTTTGAGGTATAGTGTGTTTCACTACTAAATGTATGGGGATAATATATCTAATGTTTTGTCATTTTTATCATTAGAAAATCATAAAGAATAATATGCAACTTTAGCTGATATGAGTATTGATTTGTTTGTAGAACTAGAGCATGATGACAAAGAACGTATAATAACTATGCATTGTTTAACCCAATCTCCCTGTAAACACAGAAACAGTGCAAATGAATTGTCCGTGAATGCTGCAGCGTGTGTGTTATAACAAAAGTTTTGATCATTAACTGTGCATAAATTTGATGTGAGCCCTCGTTTCCAACAAACATGTTGGCTCATTGCTAGATGCCTTTGCACTTTTTTAGGACATGGAAGGATCGGGGCTAGAGGCCGCTTCAGCAGCGACATTACCCAGAGGTCCACAGGTACAAATGTGGCACGATTTTAGTGTATTATCATTTTTGCATTTCACGAACGGCTGCTGTTATTACCCGAGGTTTGATTTTGGTTTGATTTTCACAGGGACCTCCAGGACTCCCAGGACTTCCAGGACCCAAGGTAAAATATTTGTGTGTGGGTCCATGTAAATGGCTCTCCCTGAAAAATGTTCTCAGGTTAAGTTGGATGGGTGAACATTTAAAATCTAAGGCCTTGGATGGCATTCAGTGATGCATACAATAAATTGCTGTTTTTGCTAAATGCAATTTGTTTTTTTAAATCTAGATTTCTTTATTTTGTCTCCTTCATCCTTTTCATAGGGTCAAGATGGTTTTGTTGGTGTTCCAGGAAAGCCAGGACAAAAGGTTAGTCTGCTGAAGATATTAAATCAGACAAGCTTCTTGAAAGTCTGCTTGCTTTAGGTCCGTAAAAGGCCTTGTGGTGAGAGGAGATGTTGGCTTTAGGCTGCATGGTGCTCTAGAAAGTAAAGATTCTGTCATCTTACAGGTTCACAGCCAACTTTTGGATTTGGATTGGAACATTATAATCAATATCATTGATTTGGTTATTTATCAGTTTTTCAGAAAGAATTCCTCAGTTTTAAGAAGACAGAAATCAAGTCACCTTCTTACATCATAATGATGCTTATTTTTCTTCATTCCTTCTGCAGGGAGAGCAGGGTGTTCCCGGGGACCCAGGCATTCCTGGTACAGATGGACTGACTGGGGCAGAGGTCAGTGATCTAAATAATTCTGACACATTTTAATAAGCAGTGTGCCCTTTTTTTAAAGACTGATGCTTAAATAAATGATGTTCAGTCAAGCTGTAAATTATTTCAGTCTGCACTAGTTTGCATGCATCAGTGACAACAGATGTAACTCAAAAACAGCATAAAAAGCCGTAGCTTGGGTGGGGTTGGGTTGCAAAGTAGATTGCAGATGCAGCAGCAACTGGAGAGTAAGGTTAACCAACTTACAAAATGCAACAGTTATATATGTGTCTTTTGTTTATGTTTTTTAAATGATTTTACACATACTACATTTTTACTAGTCGGAGAGAACAGACACATATTTAAGTGGCACTAAGAACTACAGCTAATGTTTAATCCTGTGTCTGTAGGGACCAAAGGGGGACAAAGGTGACCAAGGACAAAAGGTGAAACCATCAACAAGTTGCTAGACAGATACTGCATACATGCACTGCTATGTGCTGAAAGGTAAAAATGTCAACTATTTTATTATTTTTTTTTATTCCAGGGAGAGCCAGGACAGGATGGGCGTAGTTTGCCTGGGCCCCCAGGACCACCTGGACCACCAGGAACCATCATCAACCTTCAGGATGTAAGTAGTGATACTTTTGGTGACTCTACTATTTAAACATTAGTGATTCTCTGTCTTACTGTTAAAACTCCTTTTCTCTGTCTTCAGCTCTTATTGAACGACACAGATGGTGCCTTTAACTTCTCAGGGATTTTTGAAGCTCAGGGACCCGCTGTGAGTACCTGACCAAAATTCACTGAGTGTAGACCAAATGCATTCTTTCTAATAGCAACCAGAGGGCGACTCTTCTGGTTACAAAAAGTCTACTGGAATACCATCCCACTGCTGTTGCTCTTTGATTTATTTCATTATATAGATTATCAATTATTCAATTGTGAAATCTCATAATTATTTGCAGGGACCAAAGGGTCCAAAGGGTGACATGGGATTGCCAGGTTTGCAAGGACCGCCTGGACTTAAAGTAAGTGGGATGTACATACAACATGATTTGTTTTCTGTATGGACACTATAATGAAAACTATCAGGAAGTTGCTTTTTTTTTTTTTTTAAATGTACTTGTGTGTACACACAGGGTGAAAAGGGTGAGCCAGGATTTGTCATCTCAGCAGATGGATCCATGATGTCAGGCCTGCCTGGGCCAGTGGGACCCAAAGGATTCAAGGTTATATTGCACTTTTTAGACCTAACTCCCTGATAAAGTTTTCTGTGTATGTGTATGAAGAGTGCAGGATGGTACATAAATATAGCTTTGTTTGCAGGGAGAGAACGGTGTACCAGGGCCCCCTGGAATTCAAGTAAGTGATTGCAGAAAACTAAAGTAAATGCTAATGAATGCTGGTTTTATTTCCACTGATATAGATCATCAGGTGCATCACTTTTTCTAATTCCCAACAGGGGCCCATAGGACCAGCGGGACACAAGGGAGAATTTGGGCTCCCTGGAAGACCAGTAAGCACCATGGACTCTCCAAACACTGTCTAATTAAGAGTAGATTAACATATTTCTGTGCATTGATTCACAAATTAGAAGATTAAGATGAACTAAAACAGTGCATATTTGACACAATTAGCTTTCTCCAAACTAATTTTCTCAGTTCATGTATTGAAACTCCTGTTTGATTTGGTTTTATGTTAAATTTGATCACACACTGACTTGTTCAGCAAACTATCCAACTATCCATCTCCCAAATTTCCCTGTGGGAATTGTTGAAGTTAAAATCTATGTAACTTTCTTTTCTAAAAACTTAATTGCTTTTTGGATAACAACTCTCCGTCTCTGTAGGGTCGCCCAGGCCTCATGGGACCCAAAGGAGAGAAAGGGGACTCTCGAGGCCTGCCAGTGAGTCACGCTTTACGGTTTCTATGTATGAATATTGTGCACCTGGTTTTGATCATAATCTTCAAATGAAGCATAGGTTGCTTTGATTTCCTTGTGCCAGTTTGGCAAAGAGTTTCATTTCAGTTTTTTCAGTTTTGTCTTTTTTTCTTTTACTCTTCATAGGGACCTCCCGGCCCTCCCGGCCCACCGGGGCGCCCAGGAATATTCAACTGCCCCAAAGGAGTAAACACTTTTAATTTTTTACACAGTTCTTGTCAATTGTCACTTTAAATTATGTGTTTTATTTGCTCACTGTTTCCTTTTCTTCCTAAAGACAGTGTTCCCTATACCCCCCAGACCACACTGCAAAACACCCGTAGGTTTCTGACCGTACAGCTGCACTGTATACTAATAAAGCATAATAAATCGACAGCTTTAGTGCAGCCTGTGTTAAAGAGCTTTATGTAAAATCCCACTGGTAAAATTATATTTGTATTGTGGAATATTGATTTCGCACAGTCTGTCTGCTTATCTGCAGTGCATACTTGATTTTTCTCTGACACAGGCTGCATAAAAGTCAGCATGTAAATGAATTATCCATCGGACTTTAGAGTGTATGCTGAGCCGACTCTGAAGTGCATCTTGATCAAACCTCATGTGCACAAAAGTACAAAACTTTTTTTGTGGGCTACCATGCCATTTTTTTTCTCTCTTAACACCGTCCTCTGCTTTTCCTTCTGTGTACCGATAACACGCATGTTTTTCATTGTAACACCTTTTATCACTCAAAACATTTTAACAGCTGCTCCAAAATATCCCTGCATGATGCATTTCAAGTCTGTAAAGATGAAGGCTAAGTGCAGGAAACAAAAGGAGGTAGTTATAAAGTCGCACCTGTAGAAAATCTGCATGTGTTTGCAGTTGCTGATCAAGTGTAGTGTTAACATGCAAAACGGGGGTATCAGTACTATAATGTATTGTAAACTGACAAGGAATTGTGTCACTGTCTGTTGTTAATCTGCATTTTTTCTGTTATTTCAGCTTAATTCAAATGGAACCATTGCAGCTGGTAGGTTTGGTCACCTTATCTGTTTCCTGTAAATTAAACATCAACTAATTATGGAAATAGTTTGCCAGAGACTGCCTTTACACTCAAAATACTTTTAATAAACATACCCAAAGTTGCAGCGTATTTACAGTACATTTTGTTGTCTCAAAGGTAACTGTCAGATAGGAATAAAAGGGGAGAAGGGAGAGAGGGGACTTCCAGGGATACCGGCTCCACCAAGTGAGTTAAAAATGTCTTCCTTAGTATTAAAATAAAAACACTAAATATATTAAGAATTATCAGAGAGAAAAATCAATCTTAATATAAAGGAGGCTTAAAAAGGGTAATTTATGTAGCTTTTTAACCCGCTGTGATTCAAGAATAAAAGTGTTGTTTGTTTGTTTTTGTTTCTCCTCTAGTGTCATATAATCAAAGAGGAGGCTGGGTAAGTTTTATAAGGGAAAAACAAAGGTTGCTCTTTTCTCTTTTTTTGTTATGGAATGTGTGCTTGAATTTTAACCACAAATTGTATTTAAAAGGTGAATATAGCCATTTGTTTTGTGGATTTATGATCAGGTTGTAAGAATATGTCTAAAATATTCTGAAAGCTAAGTCGGGTGAAGACATAAAAGAAAATATTAGTGGTAAACCAGTTGGAGACAGTTTAGCTGGAAATATATAGGCAGATACTTTATAGCACCTTCATTCAAATATTCTAAGGAAATGTAGAGTTCATACCGGATGACAAAAAGAAAGAAAGAAAAAATCCCACAAATCATTATCATGGATTTTGAACATTTTTTAACTACTGAATGACAAAAATGGCTCAAAAGTATTTTTAACAATTAAAATTTGCCCCAGTTGTAGCTTTACTGCTTGTTACAAGTGGAAAAAAGTGGTTATCATTTATCAATGAATGATTTGAGACTTATGTCATGTAAAGAAAGAGAATTCAGTGCCAAATTATTAGTTAATTTTAGCAAACTTTATTAACAACGTTCAACCACATGTGCTGACTGTATGACAGCAAAGGCAGCTGCTAATAAGTACTTAGTAACATTCAATACTAGAATTTCACTCACTTGAATTGGACCACAAACTTGTTGGACAGGTTGTTAATACAATTCAGCAGACCTTTTAAATCATTTTAAATACTCATATAAAGAAATACTCCAAAACATACCAACAGGAGTTCTGACATTTGAAGCCTAGCAGGGAGCTGGTGGCTACAGCCATGTTTGTCAACTTCTGCCTGTCAGTGAAGTCAACCACACTCCAGATAGAATTAAACTTTAATAGAAATTTAACAAGTTGTGAAAACGGTTTCAGCCCATGTAGAGTTGTTGGGGAAAGTTGGCTGCGTAAACTGCAACCATGTTTTGTACCAGACTTGATTTCTGCTCTAAAGTTGGTGTTTTTACATGGGAGTCTTTATAGATTGACTTACTTTTTGAAGTCTTTAAGTAGACATTTAAAGGACTGTAGTTTTTGGCACTTAATCGTTTTTCAGTCAGCAGTTGATTACTGTGTGATGGTTTTGCCTGTGTATGCACTAATAGGTGATGAATGGTGACCAGGGAATCAAAGGGGAAAAGGGAGAGGCGGGGTTCCCGGGGATTTCAGGTATCCCTGGAAGATCAGGACCCGTGGTAAGTTTTATGCATCATGGTATATTTTTGAAAGAATAAACCTTAAAGTGTTAGTAATTCTGTCCTTTATATATTTTAGGGGCCCAAAGGAGAATCAGTGGTCGGTCCCCCTGGCCCCCCTGGGCCGCCAGGGCCTCCTGGTATACCAGGCTATGGCAAGCCTGGTCTTGTTGGACCTCCTGGGCCACCAGGACCTCCAGGGCCCTCTGGGTCATCCTTGAGATATGGTTCAGGTAAAACTCATTTAACTGCAAATATAATAAATATAATCGTCTGAAGGATGTATAGTTACTGTAACTAATGAAATAAAAGAATCACTTGCTATATTCTACATGGAAGATACTGAGATCTTTGTTATTGCAGGTCTGACCATTGCTGGCCCCCCAGGCCCTCCTGGACCTCCTGGACCACCTGGACCTGCTAGTCCTTCAAGTAACACAGCGTCTGTAAGTCAGTTTATCTGTGGCTGAGCTATATATTAATATGACACCAGACCCGTGATTCTCCTAACTGATTTTTTTCTGCGCATTTTGTACTTTTCCACATTTGCTTCTCAGCTGAAAACATTTTCGACTCGTGAGAGTATGATGCAGCAAACAGTGAAAGATGCAGAGGGCACTCTGGCATTTGTTACAACGACAGGAAGTCTCTTCCTTAAAGTTTCCCAGGGATGGAAAGAGATCCAGGTACTAATTTACAATGGTGCTTTATCAGTTTGGTAAAATCGGTTTACAGAAATACTTTCATGTTCATATTAGTACACTGGTCACAGAACAAACTGCTCTCCATCATGATCATGAATAACACATCTCACCTGCTCAACGTCACCCTAATGAGGCAGCAGAGCTCATTCTCACTCATACTGATTTAACCCTTCTCCCATAACGCTTCAGGAAATCCTTTCTACCTTTCTATGTGAAACTGTACAGTAACTCTTCTTTCTGTGTCAGACATAAACTTCCACACACATATTTCTGTATTATACCCGCTCTTGCAGCAGTTTCTTGGATTTCTAGTGTACATATTATTAATTCAATTCACACTACTCTCTTGCACAATATCAGTCTTACTTTTTGCTCTTCTTTAACTTAACCTCTTTTTATTTTTTATTTTCTTTGGGTTTTTTTTTATCACTGTTGTATATGTGAACTTTTTGGCTAAACTCACACTATAAGATTCTCCCTCTGCACCTGTGCCACTTCAACTACACTGTTTATTTTTTTTAGATTTCTTTGTCCTGCTGCTGTAAGACAATAATTACCTTTGTAGGATCAATAACATCTTTCTCGCTCTCTCTCTAAATAGCTAAGGTCAATGCACTGGAACATGTGATTTAACTGCAGAAAGTTCAGAATAAGACGCACTTGATCCTTTTAGTCTGATATTTGGACTTGTATAGATGCTGGAAACAGTTTTTTGAGGTCCAAGTTTTTTTTTCCATTAAACTAATAAATGATTAATGAGCTGCAAACAGGAAAAAAAACAGAAAATATTACTGAATCAAATCATTATTGATTTAAGAGCAACGTGAACTCAAATACATCAACTTTTGGTATATATTTTCCTAACTTTATACTTCTGTTTTGTTCACACAGCTTGGCAGCCTGATCTACCTCGCCAATAACATTATCCCACAAGATGAGGTACTTATTGCATAACCTGTCAATATAAAAAAAATGCCTTTGTGGAATTTGGTGTTAGAGTATTCATCTCTCTAACACTGATTTTCAATGATTCATTTAGCCTCGAGCCTCACATCATGTAAGAGGAGACACCATACAAAGAATACACTCTGTTAAAGGCAGGGTGAGTGCTTAATTATCATCGAAGCCCTTGTGAAGAGATTTGTTTTTAGTTGTCTCTTGAACAACCTTGGATTAACACTGATCTGTTCCGTCTTCTCCCTGAAGCTCAACCTGGTGGCGTTGAACCAGCCTCACTCAGGGGACATGATGGGGCTTGACATGGCTGACCGGATGTGCTTCGAGCAGGCCAAGGCGATGGGTTTGGCTCCCAACTACCGTGCCTTCATTTCATCCCACAGACAAGACCTGGTTCACGTTGTCTATCCAGGTTTCCGGCAGACTCTGCCAGTTACCAACCTCAGAGTGAGTGCTGCTTTTTACTGTCAAACAACCACTAGCATCAAAATTTCATCATGTCCGAAGCATATGTTTTTAAATGTATCGAACCCGCTATGTCTGACCACAGGGAGACATGATGTTTAGGAATTGGCGCTCAATTTTCACTGGCAATGGGGGGCCGATCAATACCAGGATACCCATCTACTCCTTTGATGGCCGGGATGTCTTAGCTGACCCCTTCTGGTTTGTACACTTCATTTACTGAATTTGTTTCTTGGAGTCTGTTCATCTGTCTACAGCAGTGATATTTTCTGTTCTCTTTGCATTAGGCCTCAGAAGAGTGTTTGGCACGGCTCTACCAGCCAGGGGCTCCGCGCAACAGACAAGCACTGCGAGACATGGCGAGCAGACCATGTATCCGTCATGGGCCAGTCATCAAGCCTGACCTCAGGTCTGCTCATGGGTCAGGAGACTCGAAGCTGTTCCAACGAGTACATTGTCCTGTGCATTGAGACCCACAAAAACCCGTAAACCACCCTGTCCCTGAATACCACTCATGCAAGGAAACCCATCCGAGCCTCCACTGAAGTTAAAACCTCTGGAAAAAGATCTGAGCACCCTTCTTGGAAAAACGATGTCGCTTTCTGCACATCTTTGGTTCTACGTGTAGCATTTTGTGTTCTTTTCCGACTCCACTTTCACACTTACAACATGAATGTTACTAATTCTGACACCTTTCCCTCTACTGGCATCACACAAAGGGTTTGAGGCAGTAACAAACTGCTGACATCAGCAAGGTATCTCCTGGGAAGGTAAGCTAATATTAGGTTGTTGCTACACTCTGGAGCTGAAACTAGTTTGTGAACTGCTTAGCAAAGAAATGAATAGAAACGACCCTTTGTGTTGTAAAGCAATCCAAAAGATTTCCAACTTGGCATATACAATACTGTAAAACCCAGGACAGATGCTAACATGGGCTGCTAATCTTTTTAGCATCCTTAATAGTCTAACATCTCAAATGCAATGTGCTAAGGATTTAGTCATGTTAAAATGATACACGCAGCACCCAGATTTTTGTTTTGTTTTTTCAAGAAAGGTGGCAACAAGACACATCTGTGTTATGTTATGCGAACCATACATAAAGTAACACTCATGGGTTTTCCCCTCACTTGTGCAGGCGTGTTGAGGATGAGAGAGGTCCTTTTTTTTTTCGTAGTTCTTCAGGAGACTGGAAGTAAAGGCTGAGGTTGGCTGCAGGAACCTGCACCTGCCCTGAAGCGTGGCAGTCCAAAGACTTTTCCAATGGAAGTGTAAAAGGCAACTTACATATTTTTTTCTATGTTTACAGGTTGTCTTGAAAGGTTTTAAACCAATTCAGGAAAAAAAAAAGTTCTATTAAGACCAGAACTCTTCACAAACAACACGTCCCTCGGACAACCAGTGTTGCCACCAAAGTAACTTTTGATGCACTGTACTTCATTTTTTATATTTTCTAGTTCAATATTTTCATTCTTTAAAACGTGTTTGTCTTGTAGCTTTTTCATCTTATCAGCTCTTTCTCTTAAGGGTATTTAATTTAAATTCAATGATTTATTTATACTGTCACAGCACATAACAAGAAATCAGATGGTTAAATTTAAGAATGTAATTTATCATGTGTTGTTTGTCAAATGACTGTTTCTTCTAACTTTTTGCCTGTTTTCTTTCTTTTTTTATTTTCATATGTTGTCTTTTCATTGTTTTTTTTTTTCTCAAGTTTGGAGAATTCTGGAGAACATTAGCGACATCAAAAATAATTTCCATCCACTGTAAAAGTGCCATTAAAACAAATCATTCAGTTTTATGTTGGAAAGAAACCCTAGAAACTGTCTAAGGTCAAAGTGAAAGCATGTGTTTTGTATAGATATTGGTGCTTTATGTTGAATAAAGACTTTTCATAACTTGTGTTTCTTTCATTCTTATTTTAGAAAAAAAATAAATCCTGTGGTTATTTAATCTGCTTCAAGATTTTGATTTTATAGCACAAAGACTTTATGCATTGGTTCAGTTGTATCACTGCTGTCAACCTGCCAATTAAGAAAGATGTGTTTGCTAATTCAAGTCAGTGCATGATGCTGTTAATATTAGAGCGTGACCAATACAGGATTTTTTAGACCATATCTGATATTTGATTTTAGAAATCAGATATATTGAATTTATATTTTTAAGACACATGAAAGATAAGCAAATTTGAAAATTATTATGTGTAGTTATGTATTTATTGTTTACGATGTTTCCAGCTTTACTTGGATCTGTTGGATGAGGTGCTTGTGGCGTTGCAAATGCTCTGTTTTACTTTGCTGAGTGCCTTGTGGTGGATAAACCATGCATCCTCAACAATCATAATATGACTGAAGGGTGTTTCTCTCATCTCTTCTCAGCTTTCTTGCCTTTTTAATTTCCGTTTATTTATTTGATTTGTTATAGATGTTAACCGTCATATGTTGGCAAATAGCTAGCGTCAATTCTAATATATTAACCTTCCTGATGTAAATCGCGCTTTATTATTGGCCATCTGGAAATATCATAACATGTATTTTAGTCATAAGAAATTGAAGTTTCCAGTCCTTTTCAAGGTAATATTTTAAAGTTGTCAACTCACACCTACCCCAGACTGTTCACTGGGGAAAACCTTTAGTTAGCAAGACAAAGGGTTATAAGTATAATGACCCCTGCCTGCTGCCTATTGCTGAGGGGAACTCAAGATGGAACAGAGTTCAGCCCCTGTCTATGGCACTGGTTCCAAAGTTCTCAGAAATGCATTGATATTAGCCTGACTATATCTAGGTAATCTCTGAGGATCTCTGTTCTGATCAGTTTGGAAACTGTGGTGGAGAGCAGGTGATTAGAAGTGCTATCCATCATGAGGTGTCCTACTAGCCTTGTCACCACTTACTGGATGGAACATGAGGCCCCTTCCAGGGCAGACTGATTCACTTATTTTGCCACAGGGACAGATTTTAAAGGGCTTTTTTTTTTTTTTTACAGCACCTTGCAGTTTGTGGTGCAATAACATAGGGATTTCTCAACTTGGCTGGTGGTATAAATAAAGTATGTAGTATCTTACACTAAACACAGATATTGAATCAGTTATGTACAGCAGCAGTTCAGGCACATAAACAAACAGTAGAAAACAGATGACGCACAGAGGAAGAGGTGCTTCTGCACCCGTGACATTGTGCATGACTTTCAAAATCAAGCTTTCATGCACTTCACTTTTTAACACAGCTAATTTGAAGTCCTGATGGATGTTTTGCTTCTTGTATGATTATTGAATAAAATAATCTTGAGTTTAGAAGAAATGTTAATTTGCTGCAGCCCTACCACTTCAGTAGTAATAGTTATGCTATAAGTACCTTTGCTGCACTGAATGTCATTCTGAGTTCGCGTTGCACTGGAGGTTAAAGGCTTTGCAAACACAATCTAAATATGGTTCTTCAAACAAAGGTTACAAAGATCTGGCACGGAAGGAAAAGCTAACCAAATAGCCAAACCCCTTTGCCTTCACATAATAGAGCAGTAGTTGTGGGGTAATAGAGTTTGCTCTTATTTTTACTTTGACAGCTTTTGCAAGTTTTTTGGACATGAAGGCATTCAAGGTGCTGTGACACTATTACACTTTTATTTTTGTGTAAGTTTAGCGTAAGTGGGCTTAATCAGTTGCTTTAACTTTATTTAAAGGTTCTGTTTGCGCTTCTCCTGACTGCAGCAACAATTGACGGGCAGTCTTTTCATGTTGGCAAGTGTCCGAAGCCATCTGTTCAAGAAGACTTCAACGTTACAAAGGTATAATATTGAATTATTAGTGCTATTAATGACTACATTCTGCTGAACTTTGATTTCTAACCTTAAACTGTGTGCAGGGTGTTCAGCTCTATTAGGCCTCGCTTTATTTTATGTTTTAGGTTAATTGGAGGTAGTTGTTTTAATGAAGGAAAACACTGTTACTGGTGGACTCCGTGTGGTCATAAAATAAGAAGAAAATTTCTTCTGTCTTTAGTATATGGGTACCTGGTACGAAATTGAGAAGCTTCCAGCTGTGTTTGAAAGAGGAACATGCAACCAAGCTACATACAGTCTTCAGTCCGATGGAACAGTCAAAGTTCACAATGCGGAGCTCCTGTAAGGTTTCAGCTGTTCTTCTGCTTTGCAAAAAATTATTATTTTTGGCCAAAAATGTGCCTATCTAATGTATCTAGGTGAAACTACTACCCTACCCTGCAAAGGAATAAATATTGATTGGTGTCACCCCATGTGCTCTTGTCTAAATTACAGGTCTGATGGGACGGTAAACTCGATTGAGGGAGTTGCCAAAGTTAAAGAACCATCTCAACCTGCTGTTCTAAGTGTCAACTTCTTTAAAGGTACTTTTTTGAACACAGCTTGTATATTTTAATGAAATAAAATATAAATACAAAGTACTTTCAATGGTACTTTTTTTAAAATATACAATCTGTGTCTATATCCAGGTGTTGCAGATGGTGCCTACTGGGTGCTCTCCACAGATTACCAGTCCTATTCTTTGGTGTACTCTTGTTCTGACTTCTTTGGAGTTTTTAACATTGACTTTGCCTGGATCCTGGCTCGCACTCGTACGCTGACTGAGGATGCCATCAAACAGTTACATGAGAAGTTGACTGCTGCGGGTGTCAATGTAAATCGCCTTGAAGTCTCCAACCAGACTGCTTGTGATGTTATGGTTATGACCTGACCTTATCTGACCTCTAAAAATTGAACTAAAAAACTACAAAGTGCTGATTACCTGTTTGAGCTGTAATAATAATAATAATAATAATGGATTGCATTTATATAGCGCTTTTTGGGGCCCTCAAAGCGCTTTACAATTCCACTATTCATTCACTCTCACATTCATACACTGGTGGAGGCAAGCTACAGTTGTAGCCACAGCTGCCCTAGGACTATGATATAAATGTGTTGATAAAATTACAGAATATGATAAATAAAATGCAAACACTTAATAGAAGCTAAGCTACTCTTCGATGCATGACTCTTTTGTTGCATTCTGGCGAAGTTTGTTCACTTTTTCCACCTTTTCAGTATTAGCTTATTGTGTAAAGGTGTTTAATTTGACTAAAAATAGAATATCATCCATCTAACAGCATGAATACAACTTTAAATGCTGTCAAACTGGGATGCAGTTAAATATGTTTATTCACTTAGATTTTTACTTTTAGTTTATAGTGGCAAAATTATGACTGGCCAGAATGAATCCTATTTGCCGCTGAAGGCTGTCAGAGAAAGCAAAACAAAGGCGCACACACACACACACACACACACACACACACACACACACACGTGTGTGTGTATATGTGTGTGTGTGTGTGTATGTATATATATATATATATATATATATATATATATATATATATATATATATATATGAAACATGTTTTTGGCGTAATTTAGTGCTTGAGCACTGGAGGAAGTAATCATTTATTTATTTATTCGGTGGGTTATTATTAACAGATAGTTCCAGGCGGGAGGGGTGCTTTTATTTTGAAGAAGACAATCCGGTTTTTACGTAGCTGTATGCGTATAAAAAGTGGGCGGTACCGCTTTAAGTAGCTACCAATGACTGCGGTAGCTACGCGCGGCTCGTTGATAAGTATATGTCGAAGACTTTTTCTGGCATAAAAACTGTTTAATAGCATTTCTTTTACCCGAGAAGACCTTTTTCAAAACTAGAAACATGTGCTTGCTCTTGCTGTGCGTCTTTCTTTCCAGTTTGCCATTTTATTTATCAGCCCAGACTGATAGACAAAACGAAAAACCCATAATAGGTAAGTTAAGGCGTTATTAAAACGATATTTACTACAACTGTTATCTAAGCTAACTTGCAGCTTTACACTTGGGAAACATCGGGCGACAGTTACACTAAACCTGCCGTAACACAGTAAACTTTTTGCTGTTTTTGTATCACTATGGAAAATGCCAGCATTATAACAGAAGGACATGTGCGCTGTGTTTTTGTTCCAACAGGTGTACTGGCACAGGACGTTTATTTACCCCAACCTAGCCAAACAGCTTACATAGCTGCCTCCTATGTGAAGTTCCTGGAGTCAGCAGGAGCTAGAGTTGTACCTGTCATGTGAGCTGTTATCATCTGCCGACATTACCTCTGCATGTTATTATCTGACTGCATACTTTGTCACACTTTTATAAGAGGAGGTGTTGCGTAATGGCGTGTGTCTAACCCAGTGTGTTTGCATTGAACTTATTGCTTCTGCAGGATAAACCAGACACTGGAAGACTATAAGACACTGTTCAACTCAATCAATGGGTCAGTACATATACAGTTAGACAGTTGGAGCCCTGTTTGGTGGATTTAGGGCTTTTCACAAACAATAAAAGGTGTGATTGGATCTATACTGGATGAGTAACTACAGAGGGATAAAGATGCTGAGTCATTGCATGAAAATATGGCAAAGCCTTATTCAAGCTAGGTTAAGAAGACAGGTTGCGATCAGTGAGCAGCAGTGTCCTCTGTTGATACATGGTTTATAGATGTTGGCACTAACAAAAAGACAATACTCTGAGCTGAGAACCAACGAACCATTTTGATTAGGAGTTTGCTGTAAGGGTACAAGGGCTAACGTCAATTGAAGGCAGGTGATCTGCTATAGTGAGCCCTAAAGGGAAGAGCTGAAAGAAGAAGAGTTTACCATAAGTTGATGGTGATTAATTGCTAGGTATGTGAGTTATATATCAATAATTATAGATTAAATAAATATATTTTTTCAGTCCTTATCCATCTAAGATGGCGCTGGAGTGACGGTGTACGGCAGCCTTTCCAAGTAGCTCTGCAACACCGCACCTTTTTTGTTAACTTTAACTTTTTTAGACTAGGCTTTTCAAACTTTTTTTCACCTTCCTCTACTTATACCTCTTAGATATAGCGATACAAGATGGATAATGCACTTTTTAAAACTTCTGGAACCAGTTCCTTCATCTATTCGAGAGCGGAGCTGCTGGCACTAAAAACAAAGGGACAGACCGGGTGTTGTGCCAAAAAGAGGAGCTACAGAGGCTGCAAAGCTGGAGCGAGGAGAGCGGATCACCGGAGGCGATTCAAACCATCAATCCCGACAGTGATCATGGGCAACGTGAACTCGTTACAGAATAAGATTGATGAACTGTGCGCTCTGAACAACCACAGACTATACCGTGAGTGCAGCTTGTTTATCTTCACGGAGACGTGGCTAACCGAGCTAACGCCGCAGGCTAACGTAGACCTATGCGGTTTCACATCCGTGAGAGCCGATAGGGACACGCAGGCCAGCGGAAAAAGCAGAGGTGGGGGACTCATTGTCTACGTTAACAACAGATACTGTAACCCTGGACACGTCTCCGTTAAAGTTTCGGTATGCCGTCCGGACCTGGAGCTGCTAGCTGTTAGCTTGCGGCCATATTATCTACCTCGGGAGTTCAGTCATGTGATCTGTGTGTGTGTTTACATCCCTCCGAGGGCCGACACAACAGCTGCCTGTGAGAAAATACACACAGTCACAGCAAGACTTCAGACACAAAACCCCGAGGCTTTCATTATTATATCTAGAGACTTTAACCATGCCACACTGGACTCTACTCTGGCTGCTTTTCACCAGTTTGTGAATTGTCCCACAAGGAGCAACAGGACAATTGACCTACTGTATGCTAATGTGAGAGATGCATACAGAGCCACCCCCCTCCCCCCACTAGGGAAGTCAGACCACAACCTGGTTTACCTACAGCCACAATACACACCCCTCGTCCAAAGGCAGCCGGTCACAACGCGCTCCATCCGGAGATGGACCCCAGAAAAGGAGGATGCTCTGAGGGACTGTTATGACAACACAGACTGGGATGTGCTCCTGAGCCCACATGGTGAGGACATAGAGGGGGCGACACACTGTCTTACAGACTACCTCAACTTTTGTGTGGACACGGTCGCCCCTGCTAAGACGGTACGGTGTTATCCTAATAACAAACCGTGGGTAACACAGGAAGTCAAAGCTGTCCTCAACATGAAGAAGAAGGCTTTCAGGAGCAAAGTGAAGGAGGAGATGAAGGCAGCACAGCGGGAGGTGAAACGCTGCCTGAGGGAAGCAAAGGACACCTACAGGAGGAAGGTGGAGCAGAAGTTGGAGAGGAACAACATGAGGGAGGTCTGGAATGGTGTGAAAACCATCACAGGCCACAACACCAAGAAAAGCACAGTGGGGGGGACTGTGGAGAAGGCAAACGAACTTAACAACTTCTTCAACAGGTTTGACCAGCCCACAACCCCCCCACCCTCACCTTCACTACAGAGTCCAATCCCCACTCTCCTACCTCCCTCGCTTCCCCCCCTTCCTGACACCATGACACCCCCCTCCTCCAATCCCTCTCTCAGCAGCAAGACATCTCCCCCCCTCCCCTCCTCCCAAACATCTCCCAGTGTCACAGTGGATCAGGTCAGGAGACAACTGAGGAAGCTTCGCCCCAGAAAGGCAG